>NC_072406.2:83332500-83617500 GCF_028858775.2 Pan troglodytes
AAGTGAAACCACACATATATGGATAATTAATTTTTTACTAAGGCACAAAGGCAATTCAATGGAAAACTGATAATCTTTTTAGTAAATGATACTGGGACAACTGGATATTCATATGCAAAAAACTTTGATCTATAATTCATGTCATACACAAATTAACTCAAAATGAATTATACACCTAAAACTGTAAAATCGAAAACTATAGAACATCTAGAAGGAAAGTTAAAAGAAAATCTTTGTTACCTTCAGTCAGGCAAAGATTTGCTAAAATCTTATGGATCACCAAAAGCATTATCCATAAAAGAATAAATTGACAAACTGAACCTCATGAAAATTTAAAACGTCTTTTCTTCAAAATATGCACTTAAAAGAATGAATCTTGGAGAAAATCTTTGCAAAGCATATGTATGATAAGGGACTTGTTTCCAGAACATACACAGAGAACTCAAAATTCCATAATATGAAAAAAATCTGATATAAAATTTGCAAAAGGTATTTGTGAAATTGATATTCCACTAATGAGGAAATCTGGATAGCACATAAGCACATGAAAAGATGCTCAACATTATTAGTCATTAGGAAAATGCAAGTTAAAATCACAATTAGGTACCACTACATACTTGTTGGAATGATAAATGTTGAAAAGACTGACTGATATGGTTTTGATGTATATCCCCTCCAAATCTCATGTTGAAATGTAATTTCCAGTGTTGAAGGTGGGGCCTAGTGGGAGGTGTTTGGGTCATGGGGGCAGATCCCTCATTAATGGCTTAATATCATCCTCACAGTAATGAGTGAGTTCTTGCTCTGTGTTCATGCAAGACCTGGTTGTTTGAGAGTGTGGCACTTCTCCGTTCTTGCTCCCTCTCTCATCATGTGACATGCCCACTCCTCCTTTGCCTTCTGCCATGATTGGAAGCTTCCTGAGACCTTACCAGAAGCAGATGCCAGTACCATGCTTCTCATGTAGCCTGTAGAACTGTGAGCCAAAAGAAACCTCTTTTCTTCATAAATTACCCAGCCTCAGGTATTCCTTTTGAGTGACCCAAAATGGCCTAACATAGAAAACTGATACCAAGGAGTAGGGTATTGATATAAAGATACCTGAAGGTGTGGAAGCAGCAGAGGTTGGAATAATTTGGAGGGCTCAGAAGAAGACAGGAAGGCGAGGAAACTTTTGGAACTTCTTAGAGATTTGTAAGCAGTTATGACCAAAATGCTGATAGTGGTATGGACAGTGAAGTCCAGGCTGATGGCTTCTCAGATGGAAATGAAGGAATTTATTGGGAACTGGAGTAAAGGTCACACTTGTTATGCCCTAGCAAAGAGCTTGGCTGCCTTGTGTCCATGTCCTAGGGCTTTGTAGAAGGCTGAACTTAAGGTATCTGGCAGAACAAATTTCTAAGTAGCAAGGCATTTAAGAAACAATGTGGCTGCTTCTAATAGCCTACAATCAGATATAAGAGCAAAGAAATGACCTAAGGTTGGAACTTATAATTAAATGGGAAGCAGAGCATAAAAGTTTAGAAAATTTGCAGCCTATGTGATAGAGAAAGAAAAGGTGCTTTCAGGAAAGGAATTCAAGCAGCCTGAGGAGCAACCATTTGCTGGAGAGATTTGCATAACTAAAGGCAGCCAAGTGCTAAAGGTCAAAACAATGGGAAAAGAGCCTTGAAGGAATTTCAGAAATCTCCAAGGCAGCTCTCCCATCACAGGCCAAGAGGCCTAGGAGGAAAAAATGGTTTCAGGCGTTAGAAATCTCCAAGGCAGCTCTCCCATCACAGGCCAAGAGGCCTAGGAGGAAAAAATGGTTTCAGGCATTAGGCCTGGGGCCCTGCTGCCCTGCTCAGTCTCAGGAGGCTGCTCCCCACATTCTGGGAGCCCCAGCTCCAGCCATAGCTCAAAGAGCCCCAGATAAAGCTTGGGCTGCCACTTTGGAGACTGCAAACCACCATGAACCTTGGCAATTTTCACATGGTGTTAAGTTTGCAGGAGCACAGAATGCAAGAGTTAAGGAGGCTTGGCAGCTTCTCCCTAGATTTCAGAGGATGAACAGGAAAGCCTGGGTCCTCAGGCAGAAGCCTGTTGCAGGGGTGGAGCCCCCCCACACAGTCCCCACCAGGGCACTGACTACTGGAGCTATGGGAAGGGACCTGTCACCTCCAGACCCAGAAGGGTAGAGCCACTGGTAGCTTGCACCCTAAGCCTCAAAAAGCCTAAGGCACTCAATTCCAACCTTGAGAGCAGCCATAGAGGCTGCACCTGGCCAACTCACCCTTGAAGCCTTGAACTCCTGGGTTTAAGGGATCCTCCTACCTCAGCCTCCTGAGTAGCTGGGGTTACAGGCATGTGCCAGGCAAGGGGCAGAGCTACCCAAAGCCTTAGAGGTTGGAACAGTTGGGAGAGCTCAGAAGAAGACAGGAAAATGTTGGAAGGTTTGGAACTTCCTAGAGACTTGTTAGAATGACTTTGACCAAAATGCTGATAATGATATGGACAATGAAATCCAGGCTAAGGTGGTCTCAGATAGAGGTGAGGAACTTGTTGGGAACTGGAGCAAAGGTGACTCTTGTTATGTTTTAGCAAAGAGACTGGCAGCATTTTGCTCCTGCCCTAGAGATTTGTGGAACTTTGAACTTGAGAGAGATGATTTAGGTTATCTGGCAGAAGAAATTTCTAAGCAGCAAAGCATTCAAGAGGTGACTTGGGTGCTGTTAAAGGCATTCAGTTTTATAAGGGAAGTAGAGCATAAAAGTTCAGAAAATTTGCAGCCTGACAATGCAATAGAAAAGAAAATCCCATTTTCTGAGGAGAAATTCAAGTCAGCTGCAGAAATTTGCATAAGTAACGAGGTGCCAAATGTTAATCACCAAGACAATGGCGGAAATGTCTCCAGGCCATGTCAGAGGTCTTCCTGGCAACCCCTTCCATCACAGGCCTGGAGGCCTAGGAGGAAAAAGTGGCTTCATGAGCCAAGCCCAGGGTCTCTGTGCTGTGTGCAGCCTAGGGACTTGGTGCCCTGAGTCTCAGCCACTCCAGCCATGCTGAAAGGGGCCAATGTAGAGCTTGGGCCGTGGCTTCAGAGGGTGCAAACCCCAAACCTTCACAACTTCCACATGGTGTTGAGCCTGCAAGTGCACAGAAGTCAAGAATTGGGGTTTGGGAACCTCTGCTTAGATTTCACAAGTTGTATGGAAATGCCTGGATATCCAGGCTGAAGTTTGTTGCAGGGGCGGGGCTCTCATGGATGACCTCTGCTAGAGCAGTGCAGAAGGGAAATGTGGGGTCAGAACCCCCACACAGAGTCCCTACTGGGGCACTGCCTAGTGGAGCTGTGAGAAGAGGGCCACTGTCCTCTAGACCCTAGACTGGTAGATTTACTGACAGCTTGCACCATGCACTTGGAAAAGCCACACTCAATGCCAGCTCATGTAGGCAGCTGGGAGGGTAGCTATACCCTGCAAAGCCACTGGGCTGGAGCTGCCCAAGACCATGGGAACCCACCTCTTGCATCAGTATGATCTAGATGTGAGACATGGAGTCAAAGGAGATCACTTTGGAGCTTTACAATTTGTCTACCCTGCTGGAATTCGAACTTGCATGGAGCCTTTATCCCTTTGGCCAATTTCTCCCATTCAGAATGGTTGTATTTACCCAATGCCTGTATCCCCATTGTATCTAAGAGGTAACTAACTTGCTTTTGATTTTACAGACTCATAGGTAGAAGGGACTTGCCTTACCTTGTCTCAGATGAGACTTAGGACTGTGGAATATTGAGTTAATGCTGAAATGAATTAAGACTCTGGGGGACTTTTGGGAAGGCATGATTGGTTTTGAAATGTGAGGACATGAGATTTGGGAGGAGCCAGGGGCAGAATGATATGGTTTGGCTGTGTCCCCATCCAAATCTCATCTTGAATCCCCACATGTTGTGGGAGGGACCCAGTGGGAGGTGATTGATCATGGGGGCAGGTCTTTCCCATGCTGTTCTCGTGATAGTGGATGGGTCTCACAAGATCTGATGGTTCTATAAGAGGGAGTTTCCCCGCACGAGCTCTCTCTCTTTGCCTGCTGCCATCTATGTAAGACATGACTTGGTCCTCCTTGCTTTCTGCCATGATTGTGAGGCTTCCCCAGCCACATAGAACTGTAAGTCAATTAAACCTCTTTCTTTTGTAAATTGCCCAATCTCAGTTATATCTTTATCAGCAGTGTGAAAATGGGCTATTACAGCTGGAAACAGACATCCCTGGGGAGCCTTTTAAATATTGAAACATGAATCCCATACCAGGGTGTTCTGGGGGCAGACCTGGACATTGGGTATTTATTTATTGATTTTTATTTAACTTTTAAGTTCAGGGGTACATGTGCAAGTTAGTTATAAGTAAACTTGTGTCATTAGGGTTTGTTGTAGAGATTATTTCATCACCCAAGTGTTAAGCCTAGTACTCATTAGATATCTTCCTGATTCTCTCCCTACTCCCACCCTTCACCCTCCAATAGGCCCCAATGTATGTTATTTCCATCTATGTATCCATGTGTCCTCATCATTTAGCACCTACTTATAAGTGAGAACATGCAGTATTTGGTTTTCTGTTCCCACATTAGTTTGCTAAGGACAATGGCCTCCAGCTCCACCCATGCTCCTGAAAAGGACATGATCCCATTCTTTTTTATGGCTGCATAGTATTCCATGGTGTATGTGTACCACGTTTTCTTTACACAGTCTACCATTGATGGACGTTTAGGTTGATTCCATGTCTTTGCTATTGTGAATACTGCAGCAATAAACATGCACGTACATGTGTTTTTATGACAGACTGATTTATTTTCCTTTGGATATATACCCAGAATTGCTGGCTAAAATGGTATGTCTGTTTTTAGGTCTTTGACAAATTGCCACACTGTTTTCCACAATGGTTGAACTAATTTACATTCCCACGAACAGTGTAAAAGCGTTCCTCTTTCTCCATAACCTCACCAGCATCTGTTATTTTTTGACTTTTTAATAACAGCCATTCTGACTGGTATGAGACAGTATCTCATTGTGGTTTTGGTTTGCATTCTGTAATGATCAGTGATGTTGAACTTTTGATGATCCCAACATCCAGATGAAAATGCAAAAAATTGACACCTTGATTTGAGCCTTGTGAGGTTACCTTCCAAGGTATTTAAAATTCCTAGGTATTTTATTCTTTTCATATGCTTCGTGGCTGCATACATGTTTCCTTTAGAAAAGTGTATGTTCATGTCCTTTACCCACTTTTTAATGCGGTTGCTTGTTTTCATGTAAATGTAAGTTCCTTATAGATGCTAAATATTAGACCTTTGTCAGATGCATAGTTTGCAAATATCTTCTCCCATTCTGTAGGTTGTCTGTTTACTGTGTTGATAGTTTCTTTTGTTGTGCAGAAGCTCTTTAGTTTAGTTAGATCTCATTTGTCAATTTTTGCTTTTATTGCAATTGCTTTTGGCATCTTTGTCATGAGTGCTTTGCCCATTTCTATGTCCAGAATGGTATTGCCTAGGTTGTCTTCCAGGGTTTTTATAGTTTTGGGTTTTACATTTAAGTCTTTAATCCATCTTGAATGATTTTTGTATATGGTGCAGGGAAGGGGTCCAGTTTCCATCTTCTGTATATAGCTAGCCAGTTATCACAGCACCATTTATTGAATATGGAGTCTTTTCCCCATTGCTTGTTTTTGTCAGCTTTGTCAAAGATCAGATAGTTGTAGGTGTGTGGTCTTATTTCTGGACTCTATTCTGTTTCATTCATCTAAGTATCTGTATTTATAACAGCACCATGCTGTTTTGGTTATCATAGCTCTGTAGTACAGTTTGAAGTCAGGTAGCGTGATGCCTCCAGCTTTGTTCTTTTGGGTTAGGATTGCCTTGGCTATTGGGGTTCTTTTTGGTTCCACATGAATTTTAAAATAGTTTTTTCCAGTTCCATGAATAATGTCATTGGTAGCTTAATAGGAATCGCGTTGAATCTATAAATGGCTTTGGGGAGTATCACCATTTTAACAACATTGATTCTTCCTATCCATGAGCATCGAATATTTTTCATTTGTTTGTGTCATCTCTGATTTCTTTGAGCAGTGTTTTGTAGTTCTACTTGTAGAGATCTCTCACCTCCCTAGTTAGCTGTATTCTAGGTATTTTATTCTTTTTGTGGCAATTGTGAAAGGGAGTACATTCCTGACTTGGCTCTCTGCTTGACTGTGATTGATGTATAGGAATGCTAGTAATTTTTGTACATTGATTTTGTATCCTGAGACTTCGCTGAAGTTGTTTAACAGTTTAAGGAGCTTTTGGGCCGAGACTATGGGGATCATGTCTGCAAACAGGGATACTTTGACTTCCACTCTTTCTATTTGAATGATCTTTATTTCTGTCTCTTGCCTAATTGCTCTGGCCAGGACTTCCAATACTATGTTCAATAGGAGTGGTGAGAGAGGGCATCATTGCCTTGTGCCAGTTTTCAAGGGGAATGCTTCCAGCTTTTGCCCATTCAGTATGATGTTGGCTATCGGTTTGTCATAGATGGCTCTTATTATTCTGAGATATGTTCCTTCAATACCTAGTTTATTGAGAGTTTTTAACATGAAGGAGTGTTAAATTTTATCAAAAGCCTTTTCTGCATCTACTGAGATAATCATGTGGTTTTTGTCTTTAGTTCTGTTTATGTGATGAATTACGTTTATTGATTTGTGTATGTTGAACCAATCTTGCATCTCAGGGATAAAGCCTGTTTGATCATGGTGGATAAGGTTTTTGATGTGCTAGATTCAGTTTGCCAGTATTTTGTTTAAAATTTTTGCAATGATGCTCATCAAGGATATTGGCCTGAAGTTTTCTTTTTTCTGCCAAGAAAAGCTCTGCCAAGCTTTGGTATCAGGATGATGCTGACCTCATAACATGAGCTATGGTAGAGTCCTTCCTCCTTAACTTTTTTTGAATAGTTTTAGCAGGAATAGTACCAGCTCTTTGTACATCTGGTAGAATTCAGCTGTGAATCTGAGTGGTCCTGGGCTTTTTTTGGTTGGTAGGCTATTTATTACTGATTCGATTTTGGAGCTCTTTATTGGTTTGTTCAGGGGTTCAATTTCTTCCTGCCTCAGTTTTGGGAGGGTGTATATGTCTGGGAATTTATCCATTTCTTCTAGATTTTCTTGTTTATGTGCACAGGGTGCTCATAGTATTCTCTGATGGTTATTTGTACTTCTGTGGGGTCTATGGTAATATCCCCTTTGTCATTTTTGATAATATTTATTTGGATCTTCCCTCCTTTCTTCTTTATTAGTATAGCGAGTAGTCTCTCCATTTTATTAATATTTTTCAAAAAGCCAACTCTTGGATTTGTTAATCTTTTTAATGGTTTTTTGTGTCTCAATCTGCTTCAGTTCAGCTCTGATTTTGGTCATTTCTTGTCTCCTGCTGGCTTTGAGGTTGGTTTTCTCTTGGTTCTCTAGTTCTTCTAGTTGTGATGTTAGGTTGTTAATTTGGGATCTTTCTAACATTTTGATGTGGGCATTTAGTGCTATGAATTTCCATCTTAACACCACCTTAACTGTGTCCTGGGGATTCTGGTATGTTGTATCTTTGCTCCCAGTAGTTTCAAAGAACTTAATTTCTGCCTTAATTTCATTATTTACCCAAAAGTCATTCAAAAGCAGGTTATTCAATTTCCACATAATTGTATGGTTTTCAGTGAATTTCTTAGTCTTGATAGCTCATTTGATTGTGCTGTGGTCTGAGAGATTGGTTGTTATGATTTCAGCTCTTCTGCATTTGCTGGGGAGTGTTTTATTTCCAATTATGTGATTATTTTAGAGTATGTGCAGTGGGGTGATGGGAAGAATATATATTCTGTTGTTTTTGGGTGGACAGTTCTGTGGCTATCTATCAGGTTCATTTGATCCAGTGCTGAGTTCGGGTCCTGAATATCTTTGCTAATTTTCTGCTTTGATGATCTGTCAGTGGGGTGTTGAAATCTCTCACTGTTACTGTGTGGGAGTCTAAGTCTCTTCGAAGGTCTCTAAGGACTTGCTTTATGAATCTGTTTGCTCCTGTGTTGGGTGCATATATGTTTAGGATAGTTAGGTCTGCTTGTTGAATTGAACCCTTTACCATTCTTTGTCCTTTTAAATATTGGTTGGCTTAAAGTTTGTCTGCTATTAGGATTGTAATCCCTCATTTTTTCTGTTTTCCATTTGCTTGGTAGATTTTTCTCTGTCCCTTTATTTTGAGCCTATGGCTGTCATTACATGTGAGATGGATGTCTTGAAGACAGCATGCCAATGGGTCTTGGTTCTTTATCCAGCTTACCACTCTGTGCCTTTTAACTGGGGGCATTTAGCCCATTTACATTCAAAGTTAATATTGATATATGTGGATTTGATCCTGTCATCATTATGTTAGCTGGTTATTATGAAGACTTTTTATATGGTTGCTTTATAGTGTCACTGATCTGTGTACTTAAGTGTATTTTTGTAGTGCCTGGTAACAATCTTTCCTTTCCATATTTAGTGCTTCCTTCAGGAGCTTTTGTAAGTTCTGGTGGTAATGAATTCTCAGAGCATTTGCTTGTCTGAGAAGGATCTTATTTTTCCTTTGCTTATGAAGCTTAGTTTGGCCAGATATGAAATTCTGGGTTGGAATTTCTTTTAAGAATGTTGAGGTCAGGAGTGGCATCTTATGCCTGTAAAAATCCCAGCACTTTGGGAAGCCAAGACAGGTGGATCACGAGGTCAAGAGATCAAGACCAGCCTGGCCAACATGGTGAAATCCCATCTCAACTAAAAATACAAAAATTAGCTGGGCATGGTGGTGCATGCCTGTAGTCCCAGCTACTCAGGAGGCTGAGGCAGGATAATCACTTGAACCTGGGAGGCAGAGGTTGCAGTGAGCCAAGATTGTGCCACTGCACTGCAGCCTGGTGACAGAGCGAGACTCCATGTCAAAAAAAAAAAAAAAAAAAAGAATGTTGAATATTGACCCCCAATCTCTTCTGGCTTGTAGGGTTTCTGCTGAGAGGTCTACTGTTAGTCTGATGGACTTCCCTTTGTAGGAGACCTAACCTTTCTCTCTAGCTGCCTTTCACATTTTTTCCTTTCATTTCAACCTTGGAGAATCTGATGATTATGTGTCTTGGGGATGATCTTCTTGTGAAGTATCTTACTGGGGTTCTCTGCATTTCCCTCTATTTGAATGTTGGCCTCCCTAGCTAGGTTGGAGAAGTTCTCATGGATGATATCCTGAAACATGTTTTCCAAGTTGCTTACACTCTCTCCATCTCTTTCATGACACCAGTGAGTCATAGATTTGGTCTCTTTGCATAGTCTTATATTTTTCAGAGATTTTGTTTATTCTTTTTCATTCTTTTTTCTCTACGCTTGTCTGACTGTCTTATCTTTAAGCTCTGAGTTTCTTTCATTTGGCCTATTCTGTTATTAATACTTGCGATTGCAGTATGAAATTCTTATATTATGTATTTTAAGCTCTATCAGGTCAGTTATGTTCTTTTCTATACTGGCTATTTTGTCTTTCAGCTCCTATATCATTTTATTCTGATTCTTAGCTTCCTTGGATTGGGTTTCGATATATTCCTACATCTCAATGGTCTTCATACCTCTCCATATTCTGAATTCTATTTCTGTCATTTCAGCCATCTCAGCCCAGTTCAGAACCCCTACTGGAGAGATGGGGCAGTTGTTTGGAGGAAAGAAGGCACTCTGGCTTTTTGAGTTGTCAGGGTTTTGCACTGGTTCTTTCTCATCTGCGTTGGCTTATGTTCCTTCGATCTTTAAAGTTGCTGCCCTTCGATATTTTTATTTTATCTTATTTGATGACCTTGGGGGTTTGATTATGGTATAAGATGGATTTGGCCAACTGGCTTTGTTTCTGGAAGATTTTAGGGGGCCAATGCTTAGCTCCCAACTCCTGGTCTGTGTGCTTTAACTCTGGGGGACTTGTATTGGGCCCCAAATTTGTTCTCTGGCTCCTTAAGAATCCACTGCCCTGGGTTGGGGCTGGGGTGCTCTCAGACCACTGGTCACTACACTCCAATGGGTGGTATCAAAGTGTTTTTGTAATGTGACAGCAAAATCTGTCCTTGTTTGTACACGCCAGTTGCAGTAGCAGTGCAGCAGGGTGGATGCTCATCAGCTGCGGTAGGGTGCTAGCAGGTGCTGGGGTGCCTGACACCATGTGCGCATTCACCACAGTGGTGGAGGCAATGTGACTGGCAGGGAAGGGGAGCCCCTGCTGGCTGGTGACCATCACTCTGGTGGTTGTGTTGACATGGGGAGCAGGGCACTGGCAGATGCAGGTCTGTGTACATTCCTTTTGCCAGCAGGCAGGGGTGGTTGCTTAGCGTGGAGGAAGATCCACTGTTCTCTGTGTCTGGTTTCACTCCCATGGCAGTGTTGGTGCAAGGGTGGGGCACTGGTGGCTGGTTCTGTGCCCACCAAGGCTCTGACTACAATGGCAGTTGGCAGGGGGAGCAGGGGCAGACTACACTCCTGATGCAGCAGTGGCTGGGCAGGGTGCAGGCACACAGGCACGCTGGCAGGGCAAGGAAAGTAAATACTGCCCGTACACACATACATCAGCAAATCAATGTGAGGGGTTGCCGTGGGCCTGGGGGAAACTGCAGTGTGGGGAAGGAGCTTGTGTGCTGGTGCGTGGATGTGGGGGCCGACCTGCTGGAGCTTTCCACCAGTAAGGCACTGTCCACCAGCACAGAAGCTATGATGTAGGCCCCCAAGGCACCTGAGGCTGCCCTGGAAGCAGGCGCAGCCAGGCTGGGGCCCCAGGCGAAGCCAGCAGACCAAGGGGTGCTCAGGGCTGACCAGGCTTATCTGATGAGCAAGACTGCCCTGCAGAGTTCAGCCCCAACAGTTTCCCTTGGGCTGAAGTATCCTACTGAAGCAGTCAAGCCTAGGGGCATGGCCATCCATGGCTGTGCTCCACTACAGAGGCTCCCACATCAAACCCCCTGGGCTCCATATCAGCTGGCTTGCTATTCCTATCACTTCTCTAAGCTGCTCTCCCTGCCATCTGGAGTGTCTGTGGTGGTCAAGGGGTCTCCTCCTCCTGGTGGGATTCCAGAGGCTTGTGGTGAGAGCAGGTTGCTCCTTGTCAGTTCAACTCATCCATTCCCCTGGAGTCACTGGGGGTCAGGAACAAGTCCTGGTGTGTGGTAGCCCCGTGCAGTGTTCCCAGCTTCCTCATGCTTCGGCCCAGCTTTCGTTCTTCCCTCCGTCCATTCTCAGTGTCTTCCCTCTGAAGATCTGTTAGTGCGCCAGGCTCTCGGTCCCTCAGTGGCAGCTGCTCCACCTGGCTGCGTCTAGTCAGCCATTTTGCCCTCTGTTATGATACTGGGAATTTAAAAAGCTCCCTTTATAATTCTAATGTGCAGCCACAGCTGAGAACTGTTAACGTGGATCATCTATAAAAACACCTATTCATAGAAAGAATCTGCCATTTGCAGAGCACTTACCACGCGTCAGGAGTTCTGCTGGGTATTTTACTTATCTCACCGAATCCTCATAATAACCCTATGACATGGGTACTATGGAGGCTGAGGTGCAGGGTGGTTAGTGACCTGCCCCCAGTCACGCCAGCAGTAAGAGGAAGAGCTGGGATATGAAACCAGCTGCCTGACTCCAACAGCTCTTTCTACTCCCTGGCACCGCCATGTCTTCTGACACTGCAGATCAGAGGCTGGGCTGCCTTACACTGGGTCCTATGGAGGCTGGGCAGGCCCCTGGCCAGGAGGTCCTGGACAGGAGCTGGGCTCGGCTCCTGACTTTCCAGGGGCCCCACTGAAGGGCTGTGGGCTGTGGAGGCCCTTCTCACCTGTCCCTCAGCTCAGAGCCTTCCTAACCCTTCTGTTCCCATCTCTGCTCTTGCTTGAAGCTGCTGAGAAAGCACTGCTGGCCTCTCGGAGGGCTCTCCTCACTCCATGAAGATGAGGAGCTGCTCCACTGCTCCAGGGATGGCGCAGCTGGAGCTACTTGGTAAGGGCAGACTGGCAAGGGGGAATGGTTTCCCTGGGTCCTCCGCCCCTGTCACACTTTTGGTCAGGAGAGTTGGACATGACAGGAGATGGGGGTGCTTTCAGAGGTGATCATAGAGCTAGCAGGATCCTTAGAGACTATTTACCCAATGCTTTTATTGTGGGGTTGGAGGAGCCACACCCAGAGAAGCCAAGGAACTATCCCAAGGCTATTCAGAGACCTAGAGGAATGGAAGTAGCCAAGTTCCCCAGTCACCTGCCCATTCCTGCTAGGACACAGCCTAAGAGACTCCAGCTGCACCTAGCACCCCTGCCAGTGAAAGTTCAGCCAGGAGGGGTGAGGTGACCTGCCCAGGGTCCCTGAGCAGGCTGGAGCAGCGGGCTGAGGGCTCTGCGATGGGGGCAGCTGCTCCAGGAAGGCTGAAGGGCTGCTCCACCCTGGTTCACCCTCCTTTACAGGGGCCTTGATTGAGGCATGTGGTTCCCTTGGAAACAGACTGGCTTGTCTCCTGGGGTCAGCAGCACTTAATCTGCAGTTACTGCAATTTTGATTCTAGTGGGGGAGGGGATTCCAAACTCCCCCTTTACATTCCTCCACCACCCCCCACACCCGCTGCTTCATGAAAGCACAGATTTCCCCTCATTCTGTTTCCATGTGCGCACGTGTGTGCTTACGTGCACACATGTGTATACACACATACGAGTCTCCCAAGCTCAGAGAGCTTTTAATGACTCTGTTTTCTAACCCCCAACTGAAATGGAACAGTCATGTCCTTACCGATTCTTTGTGGCCCAAGTTTTCCCAAGAACCAGAAATGGAACACCCTTTTCTTTCAAATGCTATCTCCATAGCATTACAATCAGATTAGGGGTGGGATGGAGAAAACAGGCCAGATAATACATTTTCCTTGCCCTTCCACCTCCTGAAAGACTTAAACCTGTGCAAGGACAGTCAAGGGTATGTTGAGGCATTACTTTGGACACACTGATGGTTTAAATCTGTATTATAATTCATCAGCATACACATCGCTCCTGGTGTGATTTACACCCTTTGAGGGCTGGCTTCCTGTCTGATTCCCTGCTGTGGCTCCCTAGCACCCTGGGGCCCAGTGGGGTTGTGCTGAATAAAGATCCCTTGCACTTCAGGAAAACCGAGGTGAACATGTTCAGAGCAAAGACGGATATGGCCCCTCATCCTGTGCTGATGCTGACCTTGGAACACAGCTGCTATCAAGGAAGACAAGGAGAGGTTCTAACATGTAGACTATGCTTTGAAACCTTAGCCTTTATAAAACTATGACAGTAAGAAAAATCTGACATTGTTGACTCCATCTTGCTTCTAGCCTCACAGGTTGGCTGTCTTTACTCATTCCTGGGTGTGGGCCAAGCTAACTTTGGGAGTAGTTTATAGTTTAAATAATAGTCCTTCCCCAAAACTAAACTGTTCTTGTAAAACTAATGAAAGGCCAACAGGTTAGGAAAATGAGAGGCACTTGGATTCTAAATAACTACCAGCCATTATTGCAGAGGTCATAAGATTTGCAACTTCCCAGTTACTCCTGCAGATAACATCACTATTGTGGAATCCAAGATTGGCCTTTTGAGATGTCTTTTCAAGTTTTTATGTTTCCAACAACCAGGTGGCCCCACCCAGCAACCAGTCCTGTGGCCCCCATCCAGGAAGTGATTCAGCACAAGAGGACAGCTTCAATTCCCTGTGATTTTATCTCCAACCTAACAAATAAACATGCCCCCTACCCTAGCTCCCTGCCCACCAAGCTATCTTTGAAAAACCCCTAACCTCTGAGCCTTCAGGGAGATTGATTTCAGTAATAACTCCGTCTTCTGCACGGTATGATCGGCCTCATGTCTATTAAACTCTCTTTCCTGCAATGCCATGGTCTCAGTGAGTAGATTTTGTCTGTGCAGCAGGCAGGAAGAACCTGTCAGGTGATTACAGATTTACTAAGGACCCAGGCAGAGGCTGGAAAGAGAGACACAATCAACACCGAGAGGCAAAAGGGCCAAAATGGATGTGTAGTTTGCAGGCTGGCACCCGGAATGAGGATAAATTATGGAGAAAAAGCTCCACTAAAAAAATAAAATAACAGCCACAAAGGGACTTTTAACCACATGCAGACTGGAAGGTCTTGATGGTGCAGAGTGAAACCGGGACAGAGAAAGCAGAACCCTCAAATCCTGTCTTGCATCCTTCTTTAATAAAGAGAATAGACGAAACCTGCAGGGCTTTTGGTGAGCACCTGAATGGCGGGGAGGACAAGACACATGATGAAATAAATGCATGCATTTGGTTAAAGAAATCAAAGCCATATGCAAAGATATTTTTAAAGAATCAAAATTTCCCCCCTCCCCAAACCCCAGTCCTATTCTTCAGAGGTATTTGCATTTCTTATATATCTTTCAAGATATATATTTTTATAAATCCATAGCATGCACACACACAGACACACACACACACAGAGCCATATTGCCAGGCTGTTTTGTAGCTTTTTTCCACCAAATGTGTCGGAGCTCTTTTTATATAAGCGCAGGTAAGTCTATTTCATTCTTTCTAGTGGCTAATGCTAGTTCAGTTAACAGGTAAGCCAGTGTGACCAGCCACCTAGTGACTAATGTTTAATTTGTTTCTAATGCTTTCTCAATCTTGCAATGAATATCCTAGTACATATATATTTGTGTTACGTGATCAGATCCCTAAATGTAAAGGCACAGGCATTTAAATTTTTGATCAATATTATTAAACTACACTTCAAATATAGCAATTTACACATTCAACAACCATATAGGCAAGTGCCCCTGTCTCCATATCCTTGCCAGCGTTAGGTTTTATCAGATTTTAATTTTTGCTAATCTGATGATCTACAGATGGAATGTCATTGTTGATTTGCATTAATCATGAAAGATTGAGCATATTTTCATATGTTTGTTGGTCTTTTGTATTTCTATTCATATCCTTTATCCATTTTTCATGGGCTGTATATCTTTAATTTTTTTTTTTTTTTTTTTTTTTTGAGATGGAGTCTTGCTCTGTCACCCAGGCTGGAGTGCAGTGGTGCGATCTCAGCTCACTGCAACCCCCACCTCCCGGGTTCAAGCAATTCTCCTGCTTCAGCCTGCTGAGTAGCTGGGATTACAGGCGTGCACCACCACACCTGCTTAATTTTTTTGTGTTTTAGTAGAGATGGGGTTTCACCGTGTTGGCCGGGCTGGTCTCCAATTCCTGGCCTCAGGTGATCTGCCAGCCTCAGCCTCCCAAAGTGCTGGGATTACAGCCATGAGCCACCGCACCCGGCCGATTTTTAAGATCTGTTTGTATGATAGAAAAATTAATCACTTGTCATATTTGAAGCAAACATTTTTATAAACTGTTTTATTTTGGAGAGGCATTTTTTCCATCAATGTGTTTAAAGTTGTTTGTGGAGCCAAACACAATGTTTTTTTTTCTTTTTGTTTGCCAGACAGCTAGCTGCTTTAAACAAGTTTGCTTCTTAGTATGAATAAGCTATCTTTGAAGCTTTGGGAAGAACTAGCAGACATGTTTGCAGAACCTGAAACAACAATGCTTGAAAAAACATGGAAAACAAAAGGGGCAAAAGGAGGTCAATGAATGTCCCAGTTTTCTAAAAAAGAGAAAGATAGATTCCAGAAATGTCAGGCAAATTAATTTTATGCTAGTTCTGAGTAAAACTGTAGAACTGATCACTAAGCTGGTAGTTCAAGAACAACGACCAAAGGGCATGTGGGCACCAGGAGGAAGTCACGCCAAACCCACTCAGTCCCCATTTTTGTTAAGGTCACTGGACACATAAATCAGAAGATTGCTATAGATCCAGAATTTCTGGGTTTCAGCAGGGTGTTTGATAAAGTCTTTCAAGATTTTCCTGTGGACAAGGATGTTAGCTAGATCCATAGCTGGTTGAGCAACCATGTCCAAAGAGACCTAATGAATGAATCAATATGAAATTGGAGGGTTCTCTAGAGATGACAGGGCTCTCTATGAACTTGACCAGGTCTTGTTTAATGTTTCATCAGTGGCTTAAATAAAGGCACAGAAGGCCACTTATCAGATTTACAGAGGACACAAGGGTGGGAGTGAAAAAGCTCATATGGTGGCATGCTGGAATCAAGATACAAAAAAATTTCGACAGCTTGAAACAGGGTTAAGAAGGGTAAATGTAAAATCCTGCACTTTTCTGGGGGAAAGAATGTGAATAAGCAGAGCTTGGGAGAGATAACGAGTTAAAAGCAGTAATTTATGCGGAAAAATACATGCCAATTCAAGATGTGCCTGGTTGCCAAGGAAAAGTCTTAGGTCCCAAGAGGGATTGGTTCCACTCCGCTCCGTCCTGCTGTCATCATGAGGAAAAGCCCGATGTTCACCTGGAGAGGACTCCAGGGGATGTGACACTGATACTAGCCGTGGCAGGGCTGGCCTGAGAACAGAGATCAGACCGGTGCCTCTGGCTGCAGCCAACTAGACGAGACTCAGCCGATATAATTACCAAAGGGAAGCTGAGGCTCACAGAAAAGAACTTTCTAAGCCGCGGGCTGCCTAAGAGTTACAAGGTCCACACCCAGGCTGGGAGCTGCCTGGCTAGCTTCTGACCTGGGTACAAGGCTGCAGCAGATCACTCTGCTATCGATTTGGATTCCATGATTCTGAGATTCATGTTCAAAGTCACCTAGATCTCCTAAGGACTCCAGGAAGAGAAGATGCCTGCTCAGATGAGCCCACAGATGGCTCCTGCCCCTGCCTACCTCCTGATGCCTGCAAGGTGGGCAGCTACCAGTCGTGCCCTGGACCTGCCTTGTCCCTTTTGGTGCCCCTCTCTGGGCTGGACTTGGACTGGTAGAGTTCCTGGAGGAATTCAAGTGTACCTGCCTTCATGTTACAGTCTGAGAAATAGGGTCTCAGGGCAGGGTGCGGGGGGATGGTGAAAAACCCAAGGTCATACAGCAAGTGGGTGGCAAAATGTTCTTAGTTCCAGCACAGAGCCACCTCTTCCCACCTCCATGCAGCCTCTGCTCTCCCTCCTCCTAAGGTGGGGCCAGCCCTGAAGGGTAGGGCAGCATGGGAGGAGTGACCCGGTCCCACCAGCCAGATCCCTCCTAGCTCCTAGGCAAGGAGAAGCATGAGGGTTGGCCAAGCTCTGGAGATTTGAAAGCCACCCCTCACCCTAGCACTCGGGACATATATAAAAGCCCTTCCCCTTCAGTGGGCTCCATTATCTCCTTCAATCTCCATCAGGCCCCCAAGTCCCCCTGAATGAATATACAAATGCAGCTTCAAGACAAGCATCTACCAGCCCCGGGGTTAGCTGCTGTCCTTGAACCCTCCTGTGTAGAAATCCTGGACCCCCTCCTCGCCCTACACACATTTTGCTCCTCAGACACATTCTTTCCTCCTTGCCCACTTTGGGAGTCCCAAAGACATTTGGGGGCCTGGTACTGGCCCAGTCACAGAGAAGACTCCAGCACCTGTCTTCTGAGCTCTGAGACTAGGCGGGCCTTGTGGGACTGGCTGGGAGGGCAGCTGACTTCTGAATGAAACTTATGTCTGTCCCTACAGGCACCCCTTTCTGTGGCTGGAGGTCATTCACATCAGGTGACACCCCCACAGGCCACAGGCCCCCAGAGTGCTCTGCAACCTTCAGAATTTGTGACAGCAGCCCCCACACCACATACCCACACCTGCCCACAACGCCCCTCAGGCCCCGGCGCAGCTGCTGCTCAGTCCCCATCCCAGGCTTGGGCATAGTTTTAGGGTGTGGGCAGTTGGGAAGGCTCTGTCTGCTCAGCCAGCTCTGGCCTTGCACTGAACAGGCTGCAGCACACACCCCCTCCAGCCACTTCCTGCCACACACTCAGCAGCCCAGCATCCTTTAAGCTCAGGGTAGCCCATTTCCACCCTCCATGGCACCTGCTTCCTGCTTCCTTCCCTCCCTTCCATCCTCCCTCTTCTCCCCTGTCCCAACAGCCCCAAGTCCACGCACAGCTCTGAAGTCACTTCCCAGCGTCCCCGGCTCCACCTGTCTGCTGGGGAGTGTGGTAGGGGGATTGAATATCGCTCTCCAGGTTCCTCTCCTCAGGCTTTTCAGAACCTTGGTTGCCTCCATACAAAACGAAGAGGATCTCTCCGATTCCTTTTATGTGCAGCATCGATATCCTAGTATTTCATAAACATCTGCAGTTCCAAAATCTAGAGAGCAAACGGCTCACATGTGTCAAGTGCCTGTGACATACCAGGCTCCGTGTGTCATAGGCTGCATCTTGTTTATGCCTCCTGAAACCCTGAGGGGGGAATGTGAGCAGACCTGCTTCACCCATGGGGAAACTGAGGAAGCACTGAGCGGTGACATAACTTGCCCAAGATGAATGAGCTGGTGGCTGGAGAACCAAGGCTGAAGCCAGGTATGGCATGGCTCCGAGACCACACATAGCCCTCCCACGTCACAGCTAGGCTTGGGGAGGATCCCAGGAGATTCCTGAGCTCTGGGCTTCCACCTTATTTGTGTTGATCAGGATTGGAGCCTAGAAGAGCAAAGGCAACTCTTCCCTCTGTTGGCCATAAGCTCAAGGGCTGAGGACTTCTCCCCATTGTCAGCCAGGGGAGAGTCTCCAAGGGACCCCCCCCCCCCAACAAAGCTATAATATTGCCACCCAACTTTGTTCTAAGGACACCAAGAGATGGCCTTCCCACCTAATAGGGATTTAGGTTAACCAGAGAGGTTTGTTAATTTTTGTTGAAGTTAATGAGAATCTCCTTCCCTGAGCCACACCAGGGGGTGGCCCCCTGCTCCCCCCTCATCCCCGCCCCTTAGTCCAGCTGCCCAGAGGCAGCCACATCTAATGCTCATAGCTGTTTCTCTTGGTGTTTACTTTCATCTTTCAAAATGACATGATTTTGTTGCTATTATTCACTTTAGCCATTTTCTACTGACTTGGACTGAGATGTTCTGACAGAGTCTGCACGTGTACCCTGGGAAGGGCAGGGTAGGGTAGACTGGCTGCCTGGAGGCAAGGGCTTAAAGGACCAGGGCCCAGGAACAGGGGGTGGTCCTTTTGCATGAGGGGTAGGGACAGTCCTGCTGAGGAGCAGGGGACAGCTGGGAGTTTTGCTTTCATCCTCCAAGCCCCAGGCACCCCACAGTACCAGGACTTAATGAGACAAGCCTTTCTCTTCTCTCTGCA
This sequence comes from Pan troglodytes, assembly GCF_028858775.2. Classification (NCBI taxonomy): domain Eukaryota; kingdom Metazoa; phylum Chordata; class Mammalia; order Primates; family Hominidae; genus Pan; species Pan troglodytes. The sequence goes on from NC_072406.2 coordinate 83,351,735, forward strand.
TGAATAGCAGGCCATGTCATTTCCACCACCAGGCCCTCCTGGGATATACTTGCCTCCCCACTCTACCAGGAGCCCCCTCTCTGCTTCTTTCCCCACGTCTAAGTGCTATTTGTCCCTCAAGCCCTAGCTCAGTGTTACCCCACAGCGAGAAGCCTCCTTGGCCTGGGTGCCCTTCCATCTCCTTGAGTTTCTAAGGGCTGGGCCATTGGAACAGCATATCTTGTACTTGTCAGTTCTCTGCCAACTCAGGATATAGATCTGGCCTCTTAGGTCAGGCATCAAGCCCCAGAATGCAGGAGCCTGTCGGACATCCCACTGGCAACCCCCTTCCTGAGCTTAGTCCCTGACGCATGTGAGGACTTAGCATTTGGGGCTCTTACCATTATCATGGTTCCTACTGAAGGACCCACAGCAGGGAGGAGACAAAGCCAGCTGGGCCCTGCCTGAGACCATGGTGCTGCCACTGAGGTTCTATACTGAAGAAAATAGCCAAACGGCCCCTTGCAATTAACAAGGCATTTAATAACTACCTGGGTATTATGCGTCGCCAATGCTCCCACTTTCAGGAGGAAGTAAATGAGGCTCAGAGAGGCTTTCCAGAAGTCCCACAGCTAGAAAGAAGAGAATTGGCCTAGAACACCAAGTCCTCAGATTCTTTCCTCTCTGTCCCTGGGCCCCACCCAGTGCCAGCCCCAGCCCCACATGCAGAAGGGATGAGGGTTGAACATGGACCGCTCAGGGCCACTGCCAAATTGAGCAGGGTCTCAGATGGACGTGAGCCCAGCTGCTCCGCCCACTTGCTTGGAGCTCTGTCACAGCCCCTGCATAGTCACATAGCTTTCAACACCAGTCCCTTGTCCCCAGGATCAGGGCTGGCCCAGCTCACCTGTGGGAAATACCCTCAAAAGTACACACCTGTGCATGTTGAATCATAGTCCGTCAGACACAGAAGGGTCTTCACAGATGGTGAAACAGGCCAGGGTGGGCAGCATCTGGCCCAAGGCCAAACAGACAACTGGTAGCAGAGTTGCAAAGCACTTGGGCTCCTCCCAGCTTCCCCCTACTGCGGGGTTATTACCGCAGGTGCAGAGCCTGAAGGAGGCAGTGTGGGAGAGGGGCATCATGTACAGGAGACAAGGAGAGCACATGACAGGTTACTCCTGGGTGCTGTGAGACGTGTGTACACAACCAAGGGTGTATCACAGCACCTGTCTCTGGGTGTTTCATTAGAAGAAAAACTTCAGAATGTATGAATGCCTACAAGTTTACTATTGCCTTGACAAAAGCAAGTTACAGGATAAAGTATGTTCCCATTTAGTTTTATTTATATACACACGTTGTCTTAGCTCAGACTGCTCCAATAAAATACTGCAGACTAGGTTGTGTAAACAAACTTATTTTCTCAGCTGTGGAGGCTGGGAATTCCAAGATTAAGGTACCAGCAAATTCGGGTTCTGGGAGGGCTCTTCCTGGCTAGTAGACGGCCATCTTCATGCTGTGTCCTCCCCCGGCTTTGCCTCTGTGAGTGAGCTCTTGTGTCTTCTTTCAAGGACATCAATCCTATCAGATCAGGGCCCCACCTTTATAATCTTAACCTTAATTTCTTCCTTTGAGGCCCCATTTTCAAATACACCCACACAAAGGCTTAGGGCTTCAGCATATGAATTTTGGAGGGGACAAACGATCCGTAACAAATATATAACCAGCGTGTATGTATGTGCCCGTGGTGTGTTTAAGGGTGAATTTGGTATTTTCTCAACTGCTTTATTATTGGATTGTTTCATCTGTTACCACAACAATGTATTGGTTATACATTTTAAACTTAAGGAAAAAAAAAATCAGGAGAGAAGTGGGAGAGAACATGAAGCATGAAAAGCCCCACCCCCCAGACTTACTGACCTCCCTGGTCTCCAGGCTCAGACAGCAAGCACAGACACCTGTCTGAAGAGAGGTCATTCAGCCAGATATCCGATGCCTCCACAGCACCATGGGGCACTGGACACCCTGGCCCCCACATCTGGGTATAGCCATCCTCAGCCTGGCAGGAACCAGGACAGGGGCTCCATTTTGTTCTGAGGGCTACAGGTCCAGGAGGTGCTTTACTCATGCAAATCACACCCTGACCTCCCACCAAATGTCCAGAGGAGGTCACCCCTGGTCATCCTGTTGCCCTCCCCAGCCTAGGCCCTCCCTCCAGTTGCAGCCCAAGGGCATTTAATGCTGTTGCTTGGCCCATTCTCCAGAGGCCACCTCACGGCAGCAGGCAGACATTTGCAGCAGGCACATCCAGGGGGCACGAAGGGAAATCAATGTCCCATTCATTCGAGGACTCTGACTTCCCATCTCTTAGACATGAGCAGTCCACAACCACCACATCCTCTTGCATGGAAGAGGAATCGGAGGCCCAGGGAGGGAAAATCCATTTCCTGTGACAGAGCCTGACAGTCCCCAACCCCCCATCCTTCCACACCAGGGGACCTGCTCTTCACTGCTTTGCCACAAGCCACCTCCAGACTCTGAGGAAGGCGTCCCCCACCCCCACTGAGCCTGGAATAGAGGGTAATTTCCACCACTGCCCCTCTCTCCCCTACTCCCAGCAGCTCCAGACAAGCTTGGCAGCTGGAGTCCCAGGGAGCAGCTGAATACATCATCGGGGTCAAAGACAGAGCCTGGGGTATGTGTTAAAACAAGAAAACCAATCAGAGCTGAAAATGAAAGGCAGCAGAAGTGTGAAGCAGGGAAGGAGGCTGCCAGACAGACACTGGGTGCTAGCGGGCCAAGTGGTTGCTGCCACACACCTGCCTCAGAGTCAGCGTGGCCCCTGCCCCAGTGCCCAGACACTCTAGGAAGCAAGTGGCCAGTGGGAGCTACGAGCACACCTCTCAACTCAAAGAGCAGGCCCCGACCCAGGCCTGATTTGACAAGGAGATGTATGCATCAGTCTGTCAGTTCTTAAGCACTGTTAAAGTCCACACACAGATATTCCCTATTGTGATGCCACAGGGTGGGCCAATGCCTGCTCATCAGGAGTGGTCTGGGGTCCTTGGAGGACAGAGCCTGAGTGGGCTCTGGATTCCAGGCTCCAACATCCCCTCCCTGCCAAAGCCGGTGGGTGGCAGTTACTGTAGGGAACCAGTTCCAGGGAAAAGGGGCTTAACACTGACCAAAACGCACATCCTAGAGGCTGGCCTGTTCACCATCTCATTGAATCTTGGGTCACACCTGGGAGAAAGACTATTTTTGTGCCCACAACCTGAGACTTAGGGTGATAAAGTGACTTGCCCAAGGTCACACAGCTGTGGAGGCACAGAACCGTGAGTGGAAAGCTGAGATTGTTAGAAATAGATTCTCCCTGCCAAGGGAGCCAGTCTCATCCAGGCCATAGGTGTGATCCAGATCTTCAAGAGGCCTGACTCTCCATGGTCAGCCCCTGGGGCAGGCCCAATCACAGTGTGCATTCAACAAATATGGAGCTTCCACCATGCTGGGCACACGGTCCTCAGTGAAACCAACAGGGTTCCTGTGCTCCGAGTTTACCATCCCAAAGAGAACAGAGTCCTTCCCCCTCCTGTCCCCTCATTACCAGTCACCACCATGGGACCTTACACAAAAGAAAGTCAGAAGCCCAGACAGTGGGCCTCAGGAGCTGGGTACCCAGCAGCATTGCCTGCTTGGGGCCACTCATCTTATGCAAACTCCCATTTTATAGAATGGGAAGATGGGCCCTGCTGTTACACAAAGGATGGGTGTCCAAGGCAGGGGCAGCCTCCTGGCACCACTGCCAGCACAGTCATGCTCAGTTGATTGCACAGCTGAGGGGTCAAGCCAGCACACAAGGCAGCTATGAAAAAGCCCATCAAGAAATAAAGTGAAGGTGGGGCTGGGGTGGGTAACACAGGAGGGCGGGTACCCAAGGAGCATGCTGCGAGCATGGGTGGCATCTAGACCAAGAAAAACAGAGGGACAGGGAGAGTTCAGGCATGGAGAATGTACACTATGCTGGTGGTCTCAATCCCAGGCACTGAGCAGGGGGCCACCAAGAACAGAGCTTCACTGAGTGACTTGGATGCCAGGTAGAACCTCCAAGGGCGCTCGTCTTCAGGCCAAGGAGCCACAGTGGGCTCTGGGTCCTCCTCCTCACCCTGCTCAGATCTCCAGCCAAGAGAGCAGAGCCAGGTGGCCCAGTCATGACCGACAAGGTGGCTGCCAGGTCTCAGTGGAAGAGAGCAGCAGCCCAAGCCAAGCTCCTGCTTCTCCTCCCTCTGCCGGGCCACCTCCGCTGCCGAGCAGAATTGCTCCTCTGGCCTCGGGCTCCCAGCCAAAGCCCAGGAGAGGCCAGGCAGCAGCTCTATTAACACACAAACTGGTGGCCCGGCAGCCGCTGACACTGGGGTTAATTAAATCTATCTCCCCATCAATTCTCATTCAACTACTATCGATGGCCATTAGATGGGTGACAGAGTGACAAGGAAACAGTAATAGACTTGTCTTAACCCTCACGAGTGGAGAGCCCCGCCCTCCTGCTGTGGTCCCCGGCTCACTCCCTGGAAGATCTCCCACTCAGCTCAACACTGGCTGCTCCCCGCACTGCACCTGGCCGCCAGCCAGGCTCACCTCATTCTTTGTTCAGTTTGCAAATTCATCCTCCGTGCCAAGCCTGACAAGTAGAGAAGACTTGGACTATTCCCCTCTCCTCATGCCACTCAGCCCTTTCTCTGCCAGGTCAAGTCCATCCAAAGCTGCCTCCTCCCAGGAGGCTCAGCCTAAGACCAGCTCACATAGCCCTAAGTGTCCCTGCCACCCAGTCCCTCCATGGCCAGTGGAATACTGGCTCCCACAAAGATGTTCACATCCTGACAACTGGAACCCATGCTTGTGTTACTTCACATGGCAAAAGGGGCTCAGATCTTGAGATGATCTGGGTTATCCAGGTGAGCCCTAGGTGTAATCACCAGGGTCCTCATAATGGAAGAAGAGAGCTAAATACCATGTGACAGAGAAAGCAATGCCAACATGATGCAGCATAGGATGCCACCAGCATCACTGGCTTTGAAGACAGGAGGGGGCCGAGTGCCAAGACTGCAGAAAGTTTTTAGATCCTGGAAAATGTAAGGAAACAGATCTCTCCCTTAGGGCTCCAGAAGGGATCCCTGGTATCACATTTTGGCCCAGTGAGACCCACTTCAGACTTCTGACCCCCAAAACTACAAGTTCACGTTGTTTTGAGCCAAGTCTGCAGTCATCGTTAGTAATTTCTTGCAGCAATAGAGAACCACATTCCCATGCCCATTCTATGTTCCAGCAACACCAGGCTACCTGCAGCTGTGTAAGCCACCCCACTTCACACCTCCCTGGCTTTGCAGTGCCTGCCACCTGAGATGCCATTCCCGGCCAGTTGTGTCCTACTTCAAAACTCCACCCAGCACCTTCTCCGCGAAACCTTCCCTGATTTTGTGTGGATTGCCTCATGCTTGTTCTTCCATTGTGTCTCCGTGTTCCTCACTGGGTGCTGCTCAATTTTGCATCTGGTGTGAGCTCCCGTAGCAGGGAGTTTCTTGTACCTTCATAACCATGAGTCCTCTTGCATATGACAGTTCAGTGAACACTTGCAAAATAACCATCTGATGGCCTAGCCTGTCTTGTGTTCCCTGAGCACAGCAGTAGAGCGTGGTGGTTGAAAGCATAAGTTTATGTCAATTTTACATCAAAAAACAAAACTGAAATCTCAAACTCCAGTTCATATGTATGCTGAAGTATTTAGGGAAAGTATACAGACGACTGCAACTTATTTTGAAATGCAACCAGCCTGGCCAACATGGCAAAACCCCACCTCTACTAAAAATACAAAAATTAGCCAGCATGGTGGCACATACCTGTAATCCCAGCTACTTGGGAGGCTGAGTGAGGAGAATCACTTCAACCCAGGAGATGGAGGTTGGAGCGAGCCAAGGTCACACAACTGCACTCCAGGCTGGGTGACAGAGTGAAACTCCATCTCAAAAACAAACAAACAAAAAAGATTAATGGGTGATAGGGTATAAAGTGACAAAACAAGCTTTGTGAAATGTTAAGAGATGGGTGCTAAGGTTCTGTCAACTGGGCTCTATATTAGAGTTCTCATAAGATATTGGGGAAGAAGTATATACCCTGGGACTAGACAGCCTGAAATAAAGTCTTGGCTCTACCACTTCCCAACCATGTAAGCCTAGGCAAATGACTCCTCTAGGCTTCTGTGTCCTCGCTTGTAAGAGGACAGTACTTTCCATGTGGCTGTGAGGACCAAATGAGTTCATACATGGCAAATACATAACAGCACCCTAAATGCCAGGTAGGTATTAGCGATGGTCACTTTTTCTGGGGGGGGGAATGGAGTCTGTTGCCCAGGCTTGGAGTGCAGTGGAATGATCTCAGCTCACTGCAACCTCTGCCTCCCAGATTCAAGTGATTCTCCTGCCTCAGCCTCCTAAGTAGCTGGGATTATAGGTGCACCCCACCACATCTGGCTAAATTTTGTATTTTTGGTAGAGACGGGGTTTTACCATGTTGGTCGGTCTGGTCTTAAACTCCTGACCTCATGATCTACCCACCTCAGCCTCCCAAAGTGCTGGGATTACAGGCATGAGCCACCATACCCTGCTAATAGTCACCTTCTCTTGACAAGCCCCACTCACAGGAGCATCACAGCGAGGCATGGTGCAGTTCCTACCTTACCTTCCTCAGTCGGAAACAGTGGATTGAGTCTTCCAGACTTCACACCCAGCCCATACTAAGCACTGCTGCTCCTATCTCCTGGGCACCAGGGTGCCTTGGAGTTCTATGCACAGTGAATAACCCAGGTGATATAAAGGGGTGAGACAATTGTTTCTGGAAGCAAGTGATTGGAGTCAGGGCTCTGCTAGACAGTATCTGAATTTCTACTAGGAGTCATGGGCTGTCAGGGAAGACCCATGTTGTGTGCTTATAACAATTACACTTGAAACATTGAGGATAGATGGGAAGAGAACAGGAATGAAAACCCAGAGACCAATTAGGAAGCTTTTAAAGACATGAGCTGCATCTGGGCAGCTCTATCCAGCTCTGCCCTAGATATTCAGGGCAGACACAAGAGGCAGCAGTGAATAGAGAGCGTGTGACTGTCCTCTCCTGGATCGTCTTATCCAAGGCCCTATCACCAGCTGGTACCTCTACCTCCAGCTGAAGTTTGGCAATCAAGTTCACACCATGGCTAAGTTCCATCAGAGCCCTCTAGCCCACCTGGCACTGAGGTCAAAGACAGGAGTGGTATTCCTTACCATAGGCCGAAGTAGGTTTGTGTCTGGGGGACTAAGCAAAGCACTGCTGGAGTGAGGAGGGCAGGCCAGGCACTGTCCTGGCTGTTCCTCAGGACAAGGAGGCAAAGAATACTGGATTCTTACTGTTCAAACTTCCCACAACCCCCAGGACCCTAGAAGGAACAGTTCTAGGTTATTTGTTTCCTTTCCCTTAATCTACAGCTTCAGCTAATTTAGGTGGTGGAATGATCTGAAGTCTTTCTACTGATGTATACCCTTGGTAGTATGGCCAGGGTTAGGCTGTCATCTATTTACCCACGCCTGAGTGGCAGAAGGTTGGCCTGGGACTCCCTGGACTACTTCCCCTGCCTCTACTATGGAGAGGGTGATCTTTGACGCAAACTCCCCAGCCAGCTCTGTAACCATCATTTGCCTGTTCAAAGCGGCAGGTGCAAGTGACCAGAGGCTGTCCCCACTTCTACTTTAGTGATAAAGTTGTGTTCCCTTGGTAGAAGCATTCTTCCCTAAGTTACTAAGACTTCTAAAACTAGCAGAAACCACAAACCCAGGAGGGCAAGTCAAGTTAGGAGTAGGACTTTAGCTGTTACATTGAGAGGTACCTTGTTTCTACTGTTGAGTATCTGGGTCCAAGCAGTCTGTATATGAGGAATAAACTATCACAGTCATTGGTTCAGAACACATGCCACCCCTTCTATTAACAGTACTCCAGCCTCCCAAAGCAGTGAATCCCAGGTAGCACCATAATGGAGGTTTTGGAAGACTTCTCACCATTCTATAGAGTCAGCTGCTCCTGGGAGTCGAGGTGCACAATAGCCATGGGCTTCTGCCTATTGATTCACTTGTGCTGAGACAGGAGTTCCTTTGTCAGTTGCAATGCTGTATGGTGAACAATGAAGCTGAATGTCAAATTCACAGATCGTATTTTTCAAGCAAGCCTGTCAGGCAGGGACAGGTATAAATCCAAGGAATATTGGGTCATGACAAATGGCCAGTACCCTCCCACTCCATGGTAGAAGGCAAATGGGGACTGGTAGATGGCTGGGTCTCCCAGTATTAAGATGCTTTACTAGGGGGCCCAAGGTCGCTGTTTCAAGTAGGTCTTAGCAGCTGAGAGTTCAGCCCTTGGGAGAAAGGCAAGTTGCAGATGCCATGCGGGGCACCTGAACGCCTTCCTCCCATGGTTGCTCATCCATGACTCCTTCAAGCAAGGACAGGGTTGACTAGGGAAGGAAGCTGACCATTTTAAGGGCAGGAGCCCCACTCATTTAGCAAGATCCTTGTCTAGAGTCATACCTTCATGAGCTTTCACAAGAGATCTCACACTTGGAATAGGTTCTAAGGCCCCCAAATCTGTACATTCCTTTCCTAAACCTCCTTGTCACTATTCATGTAATCTTGCTCCAAGTCCATGACCAGCCAGTCACATCTTTAGCCTCCAACCATAGATCTATGTAGATCTTCATTTTAGACTGCACCCTTCTAGGCAAGAGACAGTGGCCTGTGCAAAGTCCTGCCCTTTAGGAAGATCCCTTCCCGATGGTCCTTCAGGGTCACCTTGAATGGGGCTAGAATGCCATAGCAGTCTATCCAGCTGATACCAGTGTGTTGTCTAGAGCCACTTATGAGTCCCTAGGCTTTCTGCACGAGTTGTAGGTGTGGGTAACAGTGCAATAGAATTAGGCGTACACATCAGCCAACTGTTCATGCTACTTACATGATTTTAGGGACTGCTGGTGCCCTCCTACAAAAGACTTCAATTGAGACCACTGGGCATGCCCGGTGATGGCGAGGTGTGTCGACTCATACCCTGATCACATAGGCAGTATTCACTTTCTGTAGGGACCAAATAGCAAGCACCACACTTCAAGAGCAGCTACAGGTGGAAGGCAGCTTGGCTCTACCCTCAAACCCTGGAGGCCTCCACCAAGATTCCCCTGCTGCTGGGGGCTTGCTGGAAGTTCCAAACAGTGGCCTCGTTCGCTAGAGGCTTGGATGCCAGCATCCTGCTGGGACACAGGAACCAAGTGGCAGGGCTTTGCAGCTCCATCCTGTCCCAGCCAAGTCTCTGCTTACTCTGAGAACCACTCGAAGCTGCCAGTCTGTCACACCACCACCAATGAGGCTCGAGTGTGACATACGCCATTTTCAAAAACCAAAGCAGCCCAGGGTACTGTGGTGCCTTCTAAAGAGAAGTGAGGCCCAGCAGCCACCAGTCTACTAAAGGCGAGGCTTTGAGTGGCAAGCTACTCCTTTAAAACATGAAAGGTGTGACAAAGGTGATTAAGCTGGTGATGGCAGAACAGCTTTAAGGACATCTCATTCTCAGTGAGAATTTGTTTTGTTTCCACATGCCACAGGCTGTGGGAGCCTCAACTTAGTACCAGCTGGATTGTCACCAACTTCAGCCCCAACCAGGCCAGCATACCAGTCATTTCCCTGAAGACAGTTTCCTGCAGCCAGCCCAGCTAGCAACTTCTCAGCCAGCATTCTTTGTCACCAGCAACAAAACAGTTTTGCCAGATTAAGCAGAAAGAACTCATGATGAAAACTAGGGGTGGCCCGCAGAACTCACAGGAATACTAGGGCCCGAGGTTCCGAGGCCACACCACAGAACTGCCTGGTTGAGGATACATTGGCCCCACCAAGCACTAAACGCTGTCCCACTGGCAGGATGTAGGTGTGGCCATTGCCAGAGCTGCCCAAAGCTTGGTCTTGTTGCAACTGTCAGTTGGGAAGGTATCCAGTCCTAGAAACTTTGCCTCATTGGCTTCTATTCCAAGTCTGGGAAGGATTCGTCTGATCCACGGAGCCTAGGTCACGTGTCTATTCTCTACCTGCAAGAGGGACTGGGAGAAAGGTTATTAGAATTTCTGTTGTTATAAGAGCAAGTGAGTGCTACTTCCCACTAAGATAGACAGTAAAGAATACCCCAAACACAGGCAGAGGGACTCAGATCCAGGTGGCCAGGGATAGCAAGCAAGGCTAGTTTTGTCTATATAACTCTGACTTTCCCAGGTTTGGTCCTTACCTGTTCACATAGGATGAAAGCCCCGAAGTCTCTTGTACCACAGCTAAGGGAGAGATAATCCAGTCTCCAAGGCAAATGCTTGGGAGTGCCTTCGCTCAAGAGCCACTGAGGGAATGTCCCTATGCCAAACCATAGCCACCATGAGAAGGCCAGCTTCCACACAAAGCCTGGGCTGCAGGGCTACTGCTACTAGGCTAATGGGGCAGTACCTGCTTCTGAGCAAAAAGAAAAAGACTTTCATGGCTTTGTTAGGATGGCACACTGGAGTCTAGATTGCAATTGTCAGCCCCCCTCATCCCTTTACCCTTTGTGATCATCTGCACCCCTTCTTGCCACAGGCCTCAGAGACTAGTCCAGGAACAGGAGTATATAATACATTGTCTTCTACTCTCCTGGTCTCATCTCTCCCAAGAGAAGAGGCTTGACCTTCAGCCATAGCGAAGGCATGAAGACTTTGGGCCCCCAGGGCTACATCACAGCCTCAGAACCTGTAGGCACATCTCACCCCACCCCTCAACCTGTCACGGGTAGCGCCAGTGGGTAGCATAAGTAGTCTAGGCCCTGATCTGCCTCTAGCAGACATACGTGTTTGCTACTTCTGGTTCTTCATGTTGGCTTTGGCCCAAGTCTGCCAACTCTTCCCCAGGAGTCCTGGAACCTACAGAGGTAAAAGGGGGGGTCAGAAAAGTCACCCCTGGTAGAGCCCTGGGTTCTGTAGAGACAAGGACTCAGCTACTGGCCTGGTCAGCCTGAAGGGGCTGATAGACCCCTGATAGAATGGGCGACAGTACTCAACGTAGGTCCACACCTAACTAGGTACAAGCAGAAACCCAAATGCCACTGTGGATAGGGGAGGTTTTACCTGAATAGACGTCCAGGAGCTGTAACAAGAATGTGGGAGGCTTTAAGGCAGATGTGGGAAGATACTTCTGCTGAGTATGAACCAGGGGCCTTGAGGCTGAAGTCTTGTTTTAGCAAGAGGTTTAGTCTGTGAGGCAACTGCAGATTCTCAGAAGGAATAGTAACCAAGTCATGTAGTATAGGGATGAGCCCCACGCAAGAACTGTAAGTCCTTTGAGCAGAGGTGGCTTGGTCTTCTCAGCATGTCTTCCCAGAGCCAGACAGCCCCACCTATCCCATGGGCCAGCCTGGACAGGTTCAGAGTTGAATGGAGCCCACATTACTCAGTCATGTGGGTCTCTAGTTCCCTGTGTGTCCTGGACTCCAAGGGGAGAATCAGATGCCACTTGTGGGAAAGACCAGTGCTCCCAGAGAAAGATAAGAAAGATCCCTAGTTTTCTCCTGTGTCAGCTGCATGCCTGCTGGGAAGATTTCCTGGCTGCTCCACAGCAATGACTGTTGGGGAATCTACTGCTCACGTGTTCCGTTCAGTGTCAGGGTGAGGATGCCCAGCTGCAGGGCCACAACTGGCCAGTGTCATCCTCTGCTGAGGTCTACATAGAGATCAGGGCCCCCATCCAAGCTCAGCAGTGTCTGGCTTCAACTCCAGCTTGGTCCAACACAAGTTCTGGTTTAAGTAGGAACACATACTGTTGACTTGAAACACCAAAACCTTTTACAAAGAATCTGGAAAGTTCTACGTTGGGTGGCATCTCATAGCTGCCAGTGCTTCAGACCAGATCAGTCCACCTAGTCTTTGCATGGCTCTGAAGAATGCCCACAAGTTGGGCACAGTCTAAGACAGCAGCACTTCCCCCCCTACCATTCTAACCTTTACCCTCAGACCTAGCTGTTGCAGGGGGTTGGTTCTCCCTACTCTAACCTATAGCCTCCTACCTATTCTCCCCACAGGGCCTCTTATCCTTTCAAGGGGCTCGAGTTGGAGAAAATAAGGAACCCCTGTATTTGTGGGATATATGTACTTGTGATCTCAGCCTAGTCTTAGATGTGGTCAGGCCAGGAACAAGTGATGGCTTGGACAGCCTCATGTAGAGCCACCTTCTGCTCAGGACAGAGGACCAGCTCCAGAGCCATGCTACTAGGATGTTGTGAGAGCATAGTCATGGCTTCCCAATAGCACAGATCTCCCTGTGAGGAGGCAGAGAGTTAGGGAGGCCACAGTACCCAGGAGAGATACCCCAAGTCTTCTCTCCATAGACAGTCTGGCCCTGGGAGCCTATTCCCATCTCCTAGACTATGTTGTTATAATGCTTGAAGTATGTCTGTCACTAACAGGTCTCAGGGCTGGGAGGGCCACATGAGAACCTAGGTGGACCCGATTTTCCCACAGTTTTCTCTACAAAACCGTCTGGGCTTAAGCCCTTTGAAGCTAGTTCCATGCCACAGTTGTGCATTATTTTGTGTTAAGCTAGACCTCAGGTCCTTATAGAGAGCTTCAAACTTCTACACCAACCATTGGGTGTTTACTGGCCTCTTTCCCCTTTTCTTTCCCCAATTTCTGCTGTCTAAACAGATTCCATCATCCCCAGAAATGCTGCCTGGACCCAGAGTCAGATCCCATGAGATCCAGTGTCTTACCGCCCTGCCTCCTGCTCATCACCCATACCCAGCGGAGGCCCTCTGCCTGGGTCATTTGTTTCTACCTCAGCACATCCTAGGGCTAGGGTGAGGAAGGCCACAGAAGTTCACATCTTCCCAGAACCCTCTAGGCTTCTCATGCTTGTTTCCTAGGATATTAGTCTAGAACACTGTAGGCAAAGAAGCTTCTACCTCAATGTAGCCCTGTTCAGCAACCCCATCCCCACAGCCACTTTTCTTTCTTATATCCCCAAGGCCACTCCCATATGAGGTGGTAGAAAAGAGAAGGAACAAGACTCAAGAGGCCCAAGGATACTATACAGGCAAGACCGTTTGTTCTCCCCTTATACAATGTGATAAAGACATCCTCAGATTCCTGGCTAACACCCAGCCCCCTTTGTATCTGGCCCCAGTCCTCCCTGGATAGCCCAGTTGGAAAACTTTAGCTGCTAGGGTCCTAGCACCAGCTGACTGTTGGAAAACTTTAGCTGCTAGGGTCCTAGCACCAGCTGACTTAGTGTCACAGGAAAGAGTTATGCCACTCAGAACCACCAGTGCTTCCAGCAAGGCTATAACTTGCTTTCTCCCTGCAGACATAGGGAATTTCAGCCTTATTTCTGGATAGAATTGACAGTCTAGACATGAGATTGGTATATTTTTTATGGGCATGACTTGATGCCCATGAAATCAGACATTGGATCTCAAAGAGGAGTCCCAAAGTCTGGACCAGCTCAGGACAAGTGCCAGCAAGTAGACCTTCAGCTTCCAAAGCCTCCAAGCCTCTGGAGTTGCCACAGAACATCCCAGCCTCTCCAAAGAGACTCAAGGTGAAGGATTTGAGCACTTAAACCTATCTTCTGGTGAATCTTGTAAGTTGGGAAAGAATGAAATAAGCTCCTTCTCCAATATTGCCCCTAGTTTCTCTCTGCATCTGATAGTGCTATGCCTTGACTTAGTCTAAGAACCTCTATACGTAGGTGATCTGTGGCCTCAGTTATAAGAGTCCTGTGGGCAGCTTGCCTGGCATCACTATACATGTAGTGTTAAGCATGTCCATATATCCTACCTGGCTGATTGGGCCACCCTCAGGGAGTGATGGGGACTCCTAGTATCCCATCAACTCAGCTTATTTTCCCTGGTCACCACTGTACCCCAACTAACCCCAGAGATAAGAACCTCAACAATATGAGGCAGAACAGGCCAGATGCCAGAAAGAAGGCTGGTGAGCCACTGCCTAGGGATGCTTCCCTGCCTAAGGATTAATCCTTCCCTGCTACAGTCAACACAACTGCCTCCTTCAGGGAGGGGAGAGTGCTCAGCTACGTTCTGACCCAAAGTTCAGGATGGTAAGTGATGTCAAAAAGAGGAAGAAAGTTTGCATGTAGGTAACCAGGAGTGAGATCATGACAAATGCAGGGTCTTACCCACATTTGCCCCATCTGTGTATTCAGAGTGGGCTCAGAGAAAACACTGAAGTATCTCATCCACAGCCACCACAGCCCCATACCCTAGTAGTCCAAGGCCAGTTTAGTACCTAGACACCCAAAACCAGTACAAGGAACATCCAGATCAGTCTTGATGAATACTGATGTGAGCAAACAGGAGAGGTTAGAGTCTAAGTGAAGCAGCAGCCTGTCAAGATTAGGGAGAGCAGTCACTGGGAGACCCAGAACACAGACAAAGACACACAAAACATCTTCCTCCATGCTGCTGGCCATGGAGATAACCCCGAGTTAGAGGATGTCAGGAAGTCCCACCTGGGAGAAGACAGAACAGGCCAGGGGGACCAGGACAATGATCCTCAAAGACAAGCCCACACACACATACATGCTGAGCAGGGCAGTGAGCCAGGGTATAAGGAGGGATCTCCAGGTGCTGCCTGCTGTGTCCTTTCCTGCCCTCCCCCTTTAAGGAATGGAGATTCAAAGGAAAGGTGAGAGAAGTTGCCTAGGCAGGGCTCCAAACACGGTGCAGGAAGAGCGAGGTAAGGATCCAAGACCAGGGCATCCCCAGCCCCTTACCCCTACACCGAGGCAGTTGGGGGCTCCCAATAGCAAGGCTTCAGGCAGTAATCCTGGGAATCCCACCACAGCCTCCTGCTTTTCTAAAGGCTCTTCTGCCCTGGGCCACAGAATGGCCCCTGGGGCATAAAGTACACACTCTGTGGTACCTTCTAGGCAGGAGCTGGTTGACCTGTTTATCCAGCCTCAGTCATTCTCCATCAGTGGAGTTCCAGGGGTTCTCCATGGAGTAGGAAGGCCCCAGGCCAGCTTATGGGCAGGCCCCAGGGAGAAACCTTGAGCAGCAGTGAGCTAGTGGCAGGTCAGGAGGTACTGATAGAGGTCTTTACCTCTGATAAGGCCAAGACACCAATTCAAATGGCCAAGAGCACTGTTTGGGCTCCTATGACTGGCTGAACAGCCCCCAGGTCTACATGCATGTCATAGAACCAGATCCATGCCTGGCTAAGTCCCCATATGCTAAATGAAGGCTAGAAGCAACATCAGAACATCAAGCAGATGGAATATCAGTTTTTAAACAGTGTGCTTTTCTATCCATATTCTTGTGGCAGAACCCTCAAGTGTTTTTCCCTTAAAAATTTTAATCCAAGGTCTAACTTTGGTGTTTAACAGATAAAGATGACATCTTTAGAAGGATGAGAAAGTAATATTTGTTAGCTCACGGTATCTATGGAAAAACCAGTGGTGCTCTGTCTTTAGTTTGTACCAAAGAAGATGACAATGTCTAAACTCTTTCTGAAGGTGGCCTAAGAGCTTAGAAGAAAGAACCCAGGAAAACAAGACTATGTAGTGTTTTCCAGGAACAAGGACAAATGAAGCAAGGTTAATATGACAAGTAGTTCTCTGGTGCCCAACATCGACAAAGTCCAGAAAGAAACTAAGCATCAGAGATCTAGCATGGATGGGAGGGACCTGATAAAGGAGACATGTCTCACTGGGGCATTCAACCCCCAAGCACAGAAGGGCCCTAAAGTCATAGCTGCAGGAGCAACTAGGATCACAGGAACAGCAATGATTCCCTGTCACAGCTGAGGCAAGGAGATGGGCAGTGATGAAGTTGGTAGGGAGACAACTTCCCAGTCCATGAGGACAAGCGTCAGTCCAGGTAATAGTAAGCAGTGCCATCATAACAGATTCAGATCCAGGCAGTGTGGCAAAGGTTTCTTTTACTCACATCAAGGGGGTAAGGTGGTATGCGCAAGGCTCTTCCTAGTGTAGGCCTAGGAATGGCCTGTCTTCAGCTGCATTGTCTAGAATAGGTGGAGCCTCCAGGCAGGGTCACTTCTGCATGGCAAATGCCTGGGGAAGGCAGAGCCACTCCAATTCCTCAAGCCAGAAGCAACATTGCCTTTACTCATATCATGTTGGGGGAGATCAGTCATGTGACCAGAAGCACGGGGACTAGGAAATAGAGAAGGCATATAGATGGTCATGAAGATCAATGACCGCAAGGTCCTTATTCTCTTGGCCCAGCCACTACATGCTGGACTTGTAAGAGACAGTACTACCACCACACTGAAAGATCGGTGAAGACAGCTTCTGGGGAACAGCCCCCAAAAGCCAGGCAGGGATGCCAACTGTGGCCTCCCATACATGGTAGGCTTTACCCATCACCAAGTACTAGAAATACCAGCACAGGAAGACATTTGAGGGCCAGAAACATTCAGGAATAGCCTTGTACAGAGATCAAAGAGAAAGTTCCTCCCTTTGACACAGGGATAAGTCACTGTCAAGGCAAAGCTCAGAGTTTTGCAGCCTATGTCATTTACTAGGGGCATCTGCTTCTCAGCAGCTTCTGTGACAGGTCCTCATTCCCAAAGCATCAGGACCTGAAGTCAGAGTCAGGAGGGCCAGCTGCAGAGGCTTCATAGGTGCAACCAGAGCACCAGCCTGATGTGAGCCGCAGCAGATCTGAGTGAAATTCTGTGAAACTCTCAAAAGTTGGCTTGACCCAAGTCAGTGGCATGATCATAAGTCTGCAATTCCCATACAGTCATTCACCTGAGGCACAGGCCTACCATTCCCTGCCACATACGAAGTAGTACTCCAGCATGGAGACTCCATGTTTAGAGGATGTTGAGTAGCACAGTCAGCTGTAAGCAACCATCTGTTCCAAAGCAACTGTCTTCCCTAGGAGAGCACCCTTGGGAATCTCAGTGATAATTTAAGCATAAAAACCACTGAGAAGCTCTATTAAGAGAGGCTACTGGGAGTCAACTAGGTCCTTATCAGGCCTCTGCTCACACGTAGTCTGAGCAGATTCACTTACTATTGGATCACTGTGTGAAGTAGCTACTGTTCATTCAGGAGAAACAGGAAATATGGTAAATTGCCCAGGAGAACCAGGACGTACCTCTTTCTGCAGGTATCTCAAACCCTCTGCAGAAGTAGCTGGGGCTAGAGTTGTCTCTAAAAACCATAGCACCCCACATTCAGGCAAGGATCATCAGTTTATATAGATAGCTTGCCAGAGGTTGGACACTGGATATTTGTCCAATGCTGGAATAACACTTTGAATTCCTTCCTAATCACGTGGCGATGATTTAAACTGAAGGATCAGACTCTTGGTTCTCTAATCCAGTAGAGGTACTGTCATTAGTGTCTAACATAATACAACACAGAACACTAACATCTGTAATAGATTCACTTTCAAGACTTTCAGCTAGACTACATCGAGCATTTAGATGCTAATTCTAGGCTCTAGGATATAAGAGAAGGACAAGCTAGACAACATTGAGCAGCATTGAAACCAATCTAGAAGGTGAGACCTCTGCAGGACTATTTCCCTGACTCCAAAGATCTAAAGGAACTAGATTGAGACTAGATACAGCCAGATATAAGGCATGTTACTGGATTCATAACTGGATGAACCATAAAGGATACTTATGAGGTCAGTGGGAAAGTCTAGAATATGAACGAGCACTCACTGACGTGAAAGACATAAGTAGGTTAGGAGAGTACCTGCGGTTTGGTGTCATTTCAGATATCTTTATATAGGAAAAGTACTAAGCCATTATAGTAGTGATCTCTAGTGATAGGAACATGTTTTTGCATGTCTACTTTATGTAGTAGTAATATACTGCTATAAAAAAGCTACTAAAACATTGTAAGTACAGAATAATCTAGAAAAGCATAGCCTGTTCTTATTTGACTAAAGCCAGAGACATAATGGGCACTAAGCTCTTAAATGGTCCCATAAGTTCAGACCCTTGCTATGTCTGAACCTGAAAAACTCCTCTGGAGATAATGCTGGAGAAGATATTTGCCAGACAACCCCTGAGGTGGGAGGGGTGTGGGTGTTGGGGGGTGCCAGGGGAAGTGCTCTGGAATCAGCCTGACTTGGACACATCAGCTCTGCTGACAGGAAGATCACCACGATGGGTAAAGTCAATCCTGGGCTTGTGTGAGGAGTTGGAAGAAATTATTTCCAGGCCTGGTTGTGTCCCAGTCATTCCAGAAGGTAGAGCTTGCAGACTTGATTTGTGGCAGAATGATTCTTTCACCACTACGGAAGTCACAACTCTCAGCCAGAAGTAGTGTCTTAAGCCCATTTCACTTACACACGTGGATATAAAAAACTAAGCTAGAAGTAAGCTAACTGAGTCTAACAGTGTATTTAGGATTATACCATGATCAAGTAGCTTTTATCTTAGGACTTCAGAAAAATCTACCCAAGTGTCTTACTACATTCATATGTGAAGAAGGAAAAGGCACTTTCCAAAGATCTAAGTAGTCCAGCCATTCAGTATCTAGCAGACTTAGGAAGTCAATATAAGGGAGTGTTCTTATCTATATGGTTCCTAGGAGTTAGAAAAGGTTCTAATAGGACAATCCAGGTAAAATCAGTTCCTAGAATACAGACTAAGACTTAGTTCCTCCTAGAGAAGTTTATAACCTTAAAATAATTCTAAATTCCTTGCTTAGTTTTTTGTTTCCAGTGAGGTTAGATCTTGCTTAATTTAAGAGCACAAGCTTACTCTAAAATTCACATGAGGAAGACAACCCATAAGTAGCAAAACCAACCACAGTATGAAAGAAGGGGACCGGCCCTGTCCGCTTAGGGTCACGCTAGAGCTATTGGGGTATTTGCACAAGGGCAAATGGACCAAAGCAGCAAGGCCCAAGTGTCCACAGCCATTAACTATGATGAAAGAGCTACCATGAATCAATGGTGAAGGACAAATTTGTATAGGGAAGCCAGCTTCTCTAGAAGAAAAATGTAACTGGATACCATCACATTGTATGTTCCTAATCTTTTCAGGAAAGCTTCTTAGCCAGAGTTATTTCTGTAAAATGAAGAGAATAGAGAATACAACTGATATGACCTGAAGATAGGACACAGCTTCATCAGACCCTAATAGCACAAGCCATAAGCAAAGACTTGAGCAGCATCAAAATGAAGCTTCTGTTCAATGGAAGGTACTGTGAATAAAGCTCAGATAGATTAAGGTGTCATATCTGAAGCCAATAAGGAATTCTCTGAGAAGGATTCCTTTAAAAGGAGACAGAGGAGAACCCCACAAGAAAAGTGAGGGATACTCAAATTGCTGTCATCAGAAAGTGTTCAAAGTCAAATGCAAGCAACACAATAAGATCCCTTCACACTCATTGGGCTACCAAGTGCTAGACAGCTGGGTTACATGGAGGAGTCGGGGTACAGGAATACTCATGCATCATCCTGGGAACATTCTGGAGAACTGTCTGGTATCACCTTAGTCAAGTTAAGCTGTTCTATGCCTGGGAGTAAAAAAATTTGTCCTAGAGGTAAATGAGGGTACCTATATACAGCTGTTCTCAGTGTTGTCTGTAGTGACAGAGATGGCGGTAATTGGGTGCCTGTTCCTGGAAGAGCGGCAGGAAATGGTGTGGTGGCAGCATGCCATGGAGTACCACATGCAGTAGAGACTAGATGTCTACATAGGTGTGTGTCAGGTGTGACCGAGCAGAGCAAAGATGGTGTGTAGTTAATGTATGCACATGACACTTTGACAGTGCAAGGGAATAGACCTTGTATATTTGATTGTGGGTGACTGGGGTTGGCGGGAATGACAGCAGGGAGATGGAATAAGTAGAAGCACTCACCTGTAGTCCAAGGATGTTAGCATACCACAAATTAACAGCATCATTGTGCCGGATGCAGTGGCTCAATGTCTGTAACCCCAGCACTTTAGGAGGCTGAGGCAGGCAGACCACCTGAGGTCAGGAGTTCAAGACCAGCCTGGCCAACATGGTGAAACCCCATTTCCACTAAAAATACAAAAAGCCGGGTGTGGTGGCACGTGCATATAAATCCCAGCTACTTGGGAGGCTGAGGCAGGAGAATCACTTGAACCCGGCAGGTGGAGGTTGCAGCGAGCAGAGATCGCGCCACTGCACTCCAGCCTGGGCAACAGAGCCAAATTGTCCAAAAAATAAATAAACCAACCAGCATCATTGATTCAACCACCTCTACTGTAGGTTCCAGAAACTTAAGAGCTACCCTCTTGGGAGATTTTCAGGCTTCAGAAGCATGAAGATACTAACAGAAATAAGGCTATGCTATGGACTTGTTTGTCTCTTATTCTAAGATTCCCAGGCCCCTTGCTTTGGCATCTGTCCAAGTCCCCTAGCCAAACAGTGCTATTCTCAGCATGGACACCTTGACCAAGCATACTCTGTACACGCCTACAACTACATCCCATGCTTTTCTATGAGCACATCCTCATCTAGTTCTAGCTTTCTTCAGCATTATAGGACACAGAAGGAATGCCCCCTTAAACACTTGGTCTTCTGCCTAAATCTGTCTCACCTACTAGGCAATTCTTCAATGCCTTCATAACAAGTGACCAGGCATTATGATTAGTTGGCAGCATTCATCTTCAAGCACAAATCCTTCACTTTCCATATAACCTGAAACCCTGACCACCTGCTATTTAAAAAAAAAAAAAAAAAAAAAAAAAAAAGCCAGGCCATGGGCTACTTGGATTCTACTTGGGAGGCCCCAAATTCCACCAGAGACAGATACTATTTCTATGGGTCCCTTCTTCTATGAGCCCCTCATTCTATGAGCCCAGGAAACTAGGGCCAAGCAGCAGCATAGAGAATGGAGATCAAAGTCAACCAGGTGATAGGGCAGGTCATCACTAACCTGCAGGCCACTACACTCCAGTGGTCCCCACTAGACCTGTGAGCTCAACTCCATGGAGGCAAGAGCCCAAGGACATCCTTGTATTACAGGAGACTGAAAGCTATAGAGCAGACAAGATCCAGTCAAGCAGGGGCAGGAGAAGATAACCACGGCAGTGAGGGATAAAGGTTTATTTGTATTTTCCCTGCCAGCCAGAAATGGCAGACTCAGGTAAGGTATGCAACAACTTTTTCTAACAAATGCCAGAGGTCCATTCTTTATGTGTAGGCAAGAATGTAAATAGGGTCTTAGATTCCAAGGAAAAAATAAGATCTCACATTCAAAGTTCTAAAGGAGACCAACCTTATCAGGTTAAGGATATTCCTGGAGAAGGGTCAGTTCCCACACTCGGAACAACATAGCAAGTCTCAGTGTCAGTGGCCACAGCTACTATGTCTGTTCCCCTCAGTTGTTGGCAATGGAGGCCTCAGGTAGAGGAGTTAAGAGCAGGCCTTACATCAGAGGTAACAACCCTGCAGAAAAACAGCCCGGAGAAAAGCAAAAAACCAGGGACTAAATGGCAAGGATGCCCAAGCGCCACAGTTGCCAAGTGAGGCTAGTCACTCCAGGAGAATGAGGCCCCAGTGAAAGCGAAAGAAGTTCTGTCAGAGTAGTAGACTCATGGCTGCAGGGAAGAGATGTTGGGGGGAAAAATGAAGAGTGACTATTAGCAGGCATGGAGTTTATTTGGGGATGATAAATGTTCTAGAGTTGCAGTGATTGTACAACTTTGAATATATTAGGAGTCAAACCACACAATGATTTGTGATATAAAACTGTCACAAAGCTGCTGAGAGAAATTCCGTGAGGTCTTAAGTCTGGAGAAAACTTTTGGTATTCAACTGAATCCCAGGAATTTTCAGTCATGAGGAAGGCCCATTTGGCCAGCTCCCAGGCCATTCTTCTATGCAATAAAGTAGATAAGAGATAGGAAAATGTTTATAAGCATGTTTATCCCTTCACAGAATCCA
Source organism: Pan troglodytes (assembly GCF_028858775.2). Taxonomy (NCBI): domain Eukaryota; kingdom Metazoa; phylum Chordata; class Mammalia; order Primates; family Hominidae; genus Pan; species Pan troglodytes. The sequence goes on from NC_072406.2 coordinate 83,373,712, forward strand.
ACACCAATACAATCTGTCAATATATCACCTGGAAACTAAGATTAACATGGTCAGCATACATGCAGATATCTACCACCACACCATCCTAGTTTATATGAACTAAGTTTAGGGCTAGGTCTGGAGCATGTTCCACCTGGAAGTGGTTGCATTCTGTTCTTTCATTGTAGTAGTACATGCCTGTTAAAGAGCTTGTAACCAATACATTCTTGAAGTTAGAAAACAATTTGGCTGGACACAGTGGCTCATGTCTACAATCCCAGTAGGCATGGGAGGCTAAGACGGTTGGATCACTCCAGTCTGGGAGTTAGGCCAGCCTGGACAACATGGCAAAACCCCCACCTCTGCAAAAATTACGTAAGTTAGCCAGGTATGGTAGTGTGCACCTGTAGTCCCAGCTGCTCAGGAGGATGAGACGGGAGGATCACTAGGTGGTCAAGGCTGCAGTGAGCCGTGATTGTGCCACTGCACTCCAGCATGGGTGACAGAGCAAGACTGTCTCAGAAAGGGGGAATATATTCATGACAAAGATGTTTCTAATATAAAAAATGTCATGTTATATTCTTGGTATAGTAGTCAACATCACTGGAAGATTACCCTTAAATGGTATTATAAGCAGTCACAGGAAAGCTTCATACAACTGGAAGATAAGTGGTTTCTTATGGAAAAAAATTTCATATGCAGATGCAGTAGGAAAGCTGACCCAGGGAACAGTGGTGGACACTATAGACAGGGTCCTGGGAGAGTAGACTCAGGTTAAGGACTCACAGGCCTTAGGGACTGAGCCAGGGAGCACAAAGACTATAGAGTTCAACATGGTCGGGAAGCCCCTGCCAGGTTATAGCATGGGGGCCAGGCAGGACCAAGGTCAGTCACATTCACCTAACAGATGGCTGCAGCTGGCCTAAAGGAGGCAGTGGCAAAACTGCAGTCGAAACATGGTTATTATAAGAGGCAGCACCAAAGCAGAACATCTCTAAACTGGAAATAGAATCAGAGAAAACAGACAATGGCCTCAACAGGCCCATTTCATAAGGCAGTAAGGGAATGCAGGTAGGACAGGCCTTAGAATGGGGAAGGCACCCTGGGACACCAGCAAACTGAAGCTTCCCATCAGACTGCCCTGGAAACAGCTCAGGCACCAATAAGGAGACCCAGTGGCTCAAGTGAAATCTACAGAAAAGCACCTGTGGCCCAAAAGGAAAGAGTGACACTGTATACCTCAGGACTTCTGTGGGGTTGGCCATATAACTGGCCACCTTAAGGACAGGAACGAGTCAATGGTAAAACATAAGACTGGACTTTAAGGCTATCAAAGGACAGGTCTGCTTCACCCATTTTGTCATCCCTAGATGCCAATTCTGGAAGTCATCCTTCAGGTGTGACAAGAGAAACTCACATGATATCCTAACTGGGCCAGGCTAACCAGTAGACCTGATAGCCAAGCTTGGGAAAGGACTGTAGAATTAAGTTCTTCCTCCACTGACCCAGGAAGGGTCATATATACCTGTAAGTTATATCCCTTTCAAAGACTAATCCCAGGTCCCATTCCTGGCCTTGCCATGCAAGTCCTGGTCTTCTCCATGGTCTTCCTGCAGAGCTGGCACCTGTGACTCCTTTGGTTGGCACAAGTTCCCTCTAGTCACTAGTGCCAGCCTTTCCTCTATGAACCTTCCTGTAATGGTGCCATGAGGAAGGGCTGAGCCAGAAGTCCCAGGTTTTTCCTAAAGGTTGACCCTGACACCTACCCCCCAGAATCCCAGGGCTGCTAGGATGGGAATAAGAGGGAAACCTGTCCCTGGTTGACCTCTATGGTCAATATGGCCTTCCTGAGTTGGCTTATTTCCACCTGGCTTCTAGATAGTGTCTAGAAGCAGTCAGGCCTGGATAGATCCCTAGTTTGAGGCAAAGCCAGATAATGGCTGTCATCTGTAGGTGCACAGATCAAAGTGATATCTTAAGGACTTAGGACTGTCTGGTGTACATCTAGACCCAGGAAATTAACCCATCTCCCAAAGATCCCTGGCCTCAAACTTAGCCTTTTCCTGTTGATGCAATACACCTAAACATGACATCTTTCTCATAGGGTCCCACACATCCAGGAATTCTCTTATGTCTGCTTTTCCAAGGATACTAGAAGACTAACACCTAAAAGTTAGGTGTACCAGAGATCCTGGGATCTCAAGCCTATGAGAGTCCCAAGGATATCGCCAGAGTCAATACAAGTAGAGCCAAATGACTTGCATTTCACCTACTGGCAAGCTTCCTTAGGGGCCTGGCAGAGTACCAGGAGCCTCTTCCACCCAGCCAATACAGTTAGGGTTTCAAAGGCAGAGCCGTTTATTCTTTCTACACACCATGTCCTACCTGCTATGCTATCACTGACTTATTAGGCTAGCAGCATCTCAACTTCATATTCCCATAGACCTCAGATTTGGAGGGTCTTATTCCCATAGACCTCAGATTTGGAGGGTAAGAGATGGTGAGAAGATACTCCTGGGGTCACCTGTTCCTTAGGTTCTCATCACTTTAGTCCTTCTGAGGCCACACAAAGGAATGCCTCAATAGTCTTCAATAGTCATGAGTCTGATTGATTAATAGCTAGTTTTGGGAGAAGGCCCTGATCATAGTAAGAAAGATGAACAGCGAGTAGTTTTACACAGCGAGTAGATAATAGCTATAGAACAAGTAGAGAGGATTTTATAAGATATTAGATCCTAGAAGTAGATTGCATGGTCAGGATGAGGATAGACAGCTTGGGGAACATGCTAACCCAACTAGTAAGGTGACTATAGCTGAGCTGAACTAGTAGAGAGGATTTTATAAGATATTAGATCCTAGAAGTAGATTGCATGGTCAGGATGAGGATAGACAGCTTGGGGAACATGCTAACCCAACTAGTAAGGTGACTATAGCTGAGCTGAACTAAGCAGAGCTGAGTTGAGGCAACGTCAAATACCTTGAAGGCAAACTGCAGGATCTGGGATAGGCAGCTCAAGGCCAGGCCAAAGCTAAGAAGATTCTAAAAACCTGCAGCATACCTGGGGCCACTTAAACACAGAAATTGAAATGAATACATGCTGCCCAGGAGTACAGCAGACCAGGAGGGGGAAAGTCTGGTTGGATGGGCCCCAGGATCAAGAGAGGAACTGGAAGAGAGAAATGCCATTTAGGATTTACGTCTTCCAGAAGAGAGGCAGTGCCACCATGCCACACAAAGGCAGATCCTCAGGAAGCCTTTTTGACAAAAGGGGAGGAAAAGCAGTGACCCAAGAGAAAGATGTCAGGGTCACATGACACTTTCTGGAGGTATCTATACAACCAGCCGCCACAAGCCGCATGCCTTGCCTCACACCACCATATGATCCATTGGATTTCATCATATCTGTTCTCAGCAGCAGGGTCGATGTTTAAATAGAAGCTCTCAAAAACAACTGATCTTCTGAAACAAGCCTGACTTATCTGGGCGATGGGAAAGACAAACTCCCAAAAAACCACGACTTCAGCTGGGTTAAGTTTGTTCCTTCTTCATGCTCTTTAGTCTAAGAGCTACCCTAATGAGGCCAACTGACAGATCTAGCCCAGGATTTTAGAAGGTATCTAGAATTACCCTTGCTTAATTATCTAGTTGCTCAGATGCCCTCAGGTAGGGTGAGGGTCTGGTTTCTGGCAAAGCTTTAGATCCTATCTGAGGTCTTTGTATAACAGATATCTGGCTTGAGACAAGTCAGACTCTTGGTTTTTTTCTTTAAATCCCCTCCCAAGGACTAATTCCAGCTCTGGTCCTTGGGAAGGAGAGGCTTAGAAGAAGATCCCTGAATTTTTAAATCTAAGTGACCCCAATCCACCAGAATCCGAATGCTGCCCCTCATCTTGGTGCATCCTGCAGTCCTGCCTCAGTCGAGAGGTGAGAATGATAGGGAAGCAGTTCAGTTCTATCAACCCCTCTGGGAAGCCTGGCAGGAACCAGCCTCCATGGCTTAGTGGTTTCTTAGTATCTCCTAAACTCCAACTCAGGTTGCATCCAGACAGCAGTCTGGGATGTCTGAGCCACCTTCTGTGAAAACATGAGCCCTGCTCAAGCTGCAGGAACTCTGTAGCCAAGCAGATCCTAGCTCTGTGGGGGATGCCCTTGGACAAACCCCATACCACTATCTAGGGTTATGTGTCACCCGACCTAGGAAAGTCAAGCCAAATGAGTTACAGAATAACCACCATGGACCAGAGTTAGACTGAGACTGGATGGTCAACTCACCTGAGCCCACTGCCTTAATATGGTAGTCCCTAAACAAGAGGCCTAACATTTATTGCTGTATCTATGAGTTCAACTCTAGGTTACAGTTAGACTTAGCAGACCTTGGGCTTTAAGTTGAAGGTGATTATAGTGTTGTGGGTTGAATCAGGTCCCTCTAAACAGATTGAGGCCTTAAGCCCACCATACCTTAGAATATTACCTTGTTTGAAGATGAGGTCTTTACAGAGGTAAAGTTAAAGGAAGTCATTATGGTAGGCTCTAGTCTCATATGAAGGATATCCTCCTTAGAGATTTGGGCAGACATACATGGAGGATGCCGTGTGAAGGTAAGGACAGATGGAGTGATGCTTCAAGCTAAGGAAGCTCAGATGGCCAGCAAGCCACCTGAAGCTAGGTAAGAGCTGCAGAATATGCCTTCACATTCTTGGGAGGAAGCAGCCCCACTAACACCTTGATATCAGACTAACTTCCTGAATCAAGACAGACTTCTGTTTGAGGCACTTAGTTTATGCTACTTTATGGCAGCCCTAGCAAATTTGCATGCAGAAGAGAATGACCCAACAGGAAGAGAGCCCCTGTCATGCTCAGCCAGGAGAACTATGGCAAAGGCAACTCTGTTTATACCTATCCCTCTCAGCAGGGCACTGGCCAGACTCCTGGGCATCAAATGACAGAGAAGCCAGACACGAACCTGACTGAGTCGTTTCTGATAGACGCCAAGAGCCTGTTCTGTAAGTAACTTAAATGGAGCCTGGATTCTAAGAAAACGAACTCCTTAAAGTCAAAGGTCAAAGAAACAGTCTTCTCAGGACCCAGGAGAAACTTCCCTGAAAGAGGTCCTGTGTTCAACCAAGCAAGAATCAGAGCATAAGCCGTGTCCTGATGCCAGTGGCTGCAGGTGCCATTGCTCTTCTCCAGAAATCCCAGGGATGAGTTCCCAGGAAGGAGAGAGAGGGGACAGGTCTTAGACCAGGAAAGGATTTCTACACGTAGAACGGAACACGGGCCCAGCGCATGAGTAGCAGGAACGTCTAGGACATCCTGCTATAGCTGCTGGCAGTGGGAAAAGTAACATCCTCAGCACGGAGAAGATGGTCCTATCTGGTCTTGGAAAGACCTAGAACTGGGCTCTACATATGAGCTTGGATCCAAGGACAGACTGGAGAAGGTACTAGCTTGACTTCTTATGTGCCACCCTTAGTTTCTCACTCAGACTTTTCTGCCTGGGACCTACATGATAGCAGCTGGCTTCAGGGCCTCTAACTGCCAAATCCTGACAGTTCTCTAGTCCTCCAGTGCAGGGATGGCCCCCCTAGAGGCTTCCAAGGCTGTCTATCTGACCATGTACAATCATTAGAAAAGAAAGCAGGTCGAAGAGAGGGATGAGAGTCTAACCTATTTACAGAGGGGTCGCCAAGGTGTAATATGGGACCAGAGGCTATCAGAGACCTTCATTCTGGGATCTTAAGCCTCTAGAGTAGCCCAAAGACCATTCTCAGCCGAGAGCCCAGCCATACAGGTGGATGTGGCAAGAGAGCCAAGCATCATGCCCAATACTGACACTCGTTAAGACCCAGATATCCTTGTATGTATGGTAAGACACCTCACTATCAAAACTTCATGGCCAAAGACAAGAGCTGTCAGATCAGAAGACCTCACTGGAGAACAGACAGGAGATCCTGGACATAGCAAGGAGGCTACAAACTGCCTTTATTATCATTTCAGCTGCCACTATAATTCTGTTGCCTAGTTGATGGGAATGGGCATCCCGAGCAGAAGGGGTAATAGGCCATCAATTGGGAAAGGCTTCTGAAGATGATGCTTCAGACAGGATCAAGTCGAGGATCCAGGGTGTGATCAGTAAGACTGCCAGAATCTGTCTGCAGCCCCTGGATAGAATACTACTTCTTAATAAGAGAAAGGTTAAAAAAAAAAAATAGCCCTACCAGGTCCTAGGAAACTTTGCGAGCAAGCCCAGCATGGCATTAGCTCTAACCATAAACTATATAAGAGCCCAACATGACTTATACCTATATCCCGAGGACTATAGGTATCCAGGATGGAGGCCCTAAGCATAGACTGCAGACTCATGTTTGTCTTAAGGCTTACTGTACTGGGTTTCCCACACAGCCAGCCTCCGCCAGACATGCTTAGAGCCAAATCCCAGCGTTATTCAGCACGATGGAGGCCTATAGCCAGCTAGTTTCCCAGGTCACACTTCCAATCACGAATAGTGATAGACCCCAGCAAAGGGGAACCGAACAGATCTCAGGGATAATTATGGCTACCTAAGAGTAAAGCAGAGGTCAGAAGGCAGAAGTTGTTCCTGCCCAAAGGCTCTGGTCAGAGGAAACGGTGAGGGACATTGCCCTCAAGCAGATGCAGTTAAGGGTTTTTAGGACAGACCAAGGTCCAGACAGGAGAGATGTTAAGAGGAAGACCATTACTGTATCACATGCCAGAAAAGCGTTCCAAGTTAGTCTATGAGCAGCACTACCAGCCCACACAGGTAAAGTAGGAAAACTCATCTTACTGCCAGACTCCAGATACCAAAGCTTCAGTTTATCTATAGTGTAGACATCAGTGCCAGTGGAGACATGTCCAGAAACAGACCCAATGAGGTGAATACCTTGACTGATGGCACTTGGCCCACACTTGGGCCAGTCACCAGCCTATAACCTGACCTAGTACCATGGGATGTGGCCACTAAACCAGCTACTATATACTATATATTTAAGAACAATGAGCAGTCCCATTAGAGAGAGGGAACAGGAACAAAGGGATAGAAGAATCCAGGAGAAAAGATCCTATGACCAGCAACAAGCCTAGCAAGGAGCCAAAGAGTAAGAACAAGGAAACCCTGGGGTTACCCAGGCAACACATCAAAAGCTTGTCTATTGTGATCAAGTAGGCTTTGTCCCTGGGATGCAAGGTTGGTTCAATATACAAATCAATAAATGTTATATAAGCAGAACTAGAGACAAACGATATTATCTCAATAGATGATGCTTTTGATAAAATTTGACATCCCTTCATGTAAAAAACTCAAACTAGGTATTGAGAGAACATACCTCAGAATAAGAGCCATCTATGACAAACCCATAGACAACATCATACTGAATGGGCAAAAGCTGGAAGCATTGCCCTTGAAAACTGGCAAGAGACAAGGATATCCTCTCTTACTACTCCTATTTAACATAGTTTTAGAAGTCCTGGACAGAACAATCAGGCAGGGGAAAGAAAGGGCATCCAAGTAGGAAGAGAGGACGTCAAGCTACCCCCATTTGCAAACATGATCCTCTGTCTAGAAAACACCATAGTCTCAGCCCAAAAGCTCAAGTGGATAAATTTGAAAGTCTCAAAACACAAAAGATGTACAAGAGTCACAGGCATTCCTACATACCAAGAGTCAAGCCAAGAGCCAAGTCAGGAATGTACTCCCATTCACAACTGCCACAAAAAGAATCCAATACCTAGGAATACAGCTAACTAGGGAGGCAAGAGATCTCTACAAGGAAAGCTATAAAACACTGCTCAAAGAAGTCAGATGACAAACAAGTAGAAGAATATTATATGCTCATGGATAGAAAGAATATCATTTAAATGGCCATATCACCCAAAGCAGTTCATAAATTCAGTATTATTCCCATTAGACTACCATTGAGATTTCAGACCTAGGAAAAACTTTTAAAATTCACATGGAACCAAGAGAGCCTGAATAGCCAAGGCAATTCTAAGCAAAAAGAACAAAGCTGGTGCCATCGCGCTACCCAATTTTGAACTGTACTACAGGGCTACAGTAACCAAAACAGCACGGTACTGGTATAAAAGACACATACGACAATGGAACAGAACAGAGAACCCAGAAATAAGGCTTCACGCCTACAACTATCTGATCTTTAACCTGACAAGCAACAGGGAAAGGATTCCCTATTCAATAAATGGTGCTGGGATAATTGGTGGCTAGCCATATGTAGAAAATTGAAACTGGACCCCTTCCTTGTACCATATACAAAAATCAACTCAAGATGGATTAGAGACTTAAGTGTAAAACTCAGGAACTATAAGAATCCTGGAAGACAACCTAGGCAATACCATTCTAGACATAGGAACAGGCAAATGTCTCATGATAAAGATGCCAAAAGCAACTGCAACAAAAACAAAAATTGATAAGTGGGATCTAACTAAACTAAAGAGTTTCTGCATAGTAAAAAACTGTCAGAGTAACAGACAACCTATAGAATGGGAGAAGATATTTGCAAATTGTGCATCTGACAAAGATCTAATATCCAGCATCTATAAGGAACTTACACTTACATGAAAAACCCCATTAAAAAGTGGGCAAAGGGCTGGGTGCCGTGGCTCACACCTGTAATCCCAGCACTTTGGGAGGCCGAGTGGGTGAATCACCTGAGGTCAGGAGTTCAAGACTAGCCTGGCCAACATGGTGAAACCCCATCTCTACTAAAAATACAAAGAATTAGGCTGGCATGGTGGCAGGCACCTGTAATCCCAGCTACTCGGGAGGCTGAGGCAGGAGAATTGCTGGAACTCAGGTGGCAGAGGTTGCAGTGAACCAAGATTGCACCATTGTACCCCAGCCTGGGTGACAAGAGCAAGACTATCTCAAAAAAAAAAAGTGGGCAAAGGACATGAACAGATACCTTTCAAAAGTAGACATACATGTGGCCAAAAAGCATAAGCTCAACATCACTGATCATTAGAGAAATGCAAATCAAAACCACAATGAGATGCTATCTCATACCAGTCAGGACAGCTATTAAAAAGTTAAAAAGATAACAGATGCTGGAAAGATTGTGGAGAAAAAGAATGCTTATACACTGTTGGGAGTGTGAATTAATTCAGCCACTGTGGAAGACAGTGGCGATTCCTCAAAGGTCTAAAGGCAAATACTATTCAACCCAGGAAACCCATTACCAGGTATAGACCCAGAGACACATAAGTCATTCTATCAAAGACACATGCACATGTATGTTCACTGCAGCACTCGTCACAATAGCAAAGACACGAAATCCACTTAAATGACCAATGATAGACTGGATAAAGAGTGTGGTACATATACACCATGGAATACTAGGCAGCCACAAAAGAACAAGATCATGCTCTTTACAGTAACATGGATGAGCTGGAGGCCATTATCCTTAGCAAATTCAGGAACAGAAGACCAGATACTGCATATTCACTTATAAGTGGGAGCTAAATGAGGACACATGACAAAGGGGAACACCACACAATGGGGCCTAATAGAGGGTGGGAGGAAGAGGATCAGGTAAAAATAACTAACGGGTAGTAGGCTTAATACCTGGGTGACAAAATCTATATAAACCCCCATGACCCAAGTCTACCTATGTAACAAACCTGCACACATACCCCTGAACTTAAAGTGTTAATAAGTTGTCTGTACTCCATATTCATTACTTTACATAGTCAAGCTTGCTTTTACTATAAACAGCTAAGGACACCAAGTTACCAGTTATTTCGTTCCTGAAAATGGGACAGATGCTATTCTATGTTTGCCTTACTAAGCCCTTCAAGGATCGACTCTTGAAGCTTCCACCTTTGATTGCTTTATCACTGCAATCTCTTGCTTCTCAGTCCCCCTTTGCCTATGTTTCTGCCCAGCCATTAATTGTTAGGGCACTTCAGGGTACCCCATTGTCACACGGGCAGTTATTAAAGTTATTTGATAGCTGTATCTTTCCTAGCCAGTGGATTCCAAGTCTATTTTCCTGGCACTGGTCTTGTTCTCGGGAGCTCCAAGTTCATTCTCCTAATTACCTGTTTGATGTTTATATCATAAGCAGTGCAGACCAAGCTTACCCAAGGCCAGATAATTTTTCCCATGAATCCCAACTGATATTCTTCTAATGTTCTCTAACTCACATAACAATGCATTTGTGTACTTAGTTGTGACTGCCAGATACTTAGGCTTATTTGTTCCTTTTCTCCACGACCTGGTTACGAAGTCCTGTCATTTCTACCAAAGAAACTCATGTACGGTCTAGTCTCCATCGTTAATCACCATTTTTGGTTAACTAGCTTAACTTGTGTTTACCCCTACAATGTTTTTTTTCCCCCCAACTAGAGCAACCTTCAAGAAGTCTGACATCTACTTGTTTAAATAGCTATGTATTTCTAACATGGCCTTAAGACTTAGGATCTCTAGATCCTAACACCTAGATCTCTTAAGCAGAACATGCTATTGTAAGTTTATCTGGCTTCCAAGAATTATTGCCAGAGTAGCACCATAGAACTTGCCCACCAGAGGAGCTGATACCTTTGTCATGACTTAGAATATGGGGAAGCAGGAAGCCATTGCCACAACTTCCTCGACTCCAAAGCTAGTGCTGAATAGTAGAACATCTCTGCAAACAGGAGACCATCCCCATTACTGGCTTGCCATTAGATGGTAGCTTCAAGCTCATCTAGTTGGCAGAATCTAATTGCATCTAATCTTACCTATAAGAATGTAGGAAGATAAATCTGGAAAATAAGTCTTCCATCAGTACGGGAAGGTGGCATGGTCAAGAAGGAAGGTGATTTACCATACTTACTATGTGGTCTGACATTGTCCCTATTTGCATTTTAGCTTTACTTGTGCTTCTTGTAAGATTCTAGTTTATACAGCTGCCACCACTACTCCCAACATAGGCACGCCTAGAATCTTTATACCTGAGATAAAAGTTAGATTGGCTTTTGAACTCTCAAAGTCAGTGACTGGACCAGCCTGGAAGATTGGATGTAGGGGTGTCTGAGACTTCCCAAATATCCTTCATACTTACCAGCAAGACTAGGTCAAAGACCAGAGTGTCCTATTATATTTAGACTGGTCTTTTAGATCCTAGCAGTCCAATAGTTGTTCCATGGCCCAGGATGGTTATGGTTTTGCTACTCTTTGGGGTAGAAGAACTATCTAAAGACTTCACCCTGATGGTCAGAGATACCCAGATGCTTTCTAATTATAACAGTTCTGTTTAGAGAACTTCAGCCTGTTTAACAAAAACTGTACCATTTTACATCCTCCCAGTAAAATAAGGGTGTGAGTTACCCTATATCTTTGCCAACACTCACTGTCTTATTTGGGGGCTATGCAGTGTGCTCAGATTATGTCAGTCCTTTTGGATCCTTCACAGTACATGTGCCCCTTGTTTCTGTTCTATCTCTGTCTTTACTGCCTTCTTACCTACTGTGCTCCTGAACCCTCCTCCTAAGGGACAAGTTTAGCTAAATGATTTTATTGCTAACATGAAAGAGGATAGCGTATGATCTTATAATACTGGTCTACTAATAAGTTAGGGTTTGGTAGCACTTTCCTGCCTGAAGAGACTTACAAAAATACATGAAGTCTTGTAGACGAGCATTTGACTACAAATGAGACCTCATTTTTAGGTCTTTGGACACAGTGAAGAATAAACTGCCAACAGATGAACACTTGCAATTGATATTATGAGGAACACTAACTGAACTCAAGTAGGTATCTCAACTAGTTCTATTTTTCCTTATTAGACCTATAAGGCAAGTTGTATTCAGTTATGTCTTAGAATTGGATCAATAGAAGCCTTGAAGTTCCCATAAGTACCTCCATAATATCTGCAAATTTGTCTCTTGTTCACAGTACCTAAGATAGTAACTATCCGGCTGTTTGTAGTCAAGGCTTGCTGACCTCTATTTTAAGAGGCAGGGAAAGACCTATAAAACTCCCAGCCTGTTCTATTATAGCAGTGTATTTCTTTAAATTTATATTATCTAATTTTCTCTTTCTCTAAATGAAAGTAGTATAAGATCTCACTCAACCTCAGGCAGGCAGGATGTTGTATAGGGTCATATCTTCAAATACAAATCTGGATAGTCTGCCTTTAACTGGTAAGAAACAAAAACTGGACAAAAGCTAATTTAGGCTGGGAGGAGTTGCATGCCCAGACATCACACTTACCTGATTCAGTGGCCTTCATTTGCTTTTCAAGTGGTCTCTTGTGACTTCTCTAAGCTATTCCTCAAGCACTTCCAAAGTGAAGGAAGGATTCAGTCATTAAACAGGTTATGGATTACTGCATGTGAACAAGCAGACAGGCAGGGAGGTACCACATCACAGCCCCTGCAGCCTTGCTCGCTGGAACTGTATCTTAAGTTTACGTGCTTATTTCAAAGGCTTGCCACTACTGGCTACTTACAAGATTAGCTCACTTGAGCTGGCAGAGCAGGTCAAGTGGTGGGAGATATAGGACAGTTTAATGTATTCGCTTTCAATCACTAGGTACACCTAGAAGAAAACTAAACTTTCATAGGGCTTGATATTTTGTCTTGATACTTACGGCATGGGTGGTCTGAAGATTGAGCTCTTTACCTTTCTGGTCACTCTGTAGACTAAAAAGGTTTATAGCCTACTGCATTCATAGAAATTGATTAAAGAATAAGACAGGACGTAAGCCTGTTTTTACTATAGGAGGCCCAATTTTTTAGACCTTTGGACAGTCTAGTCTCCAACAGGAAGCTTTTTGAAGAGTCAGATCTGTGTGTTCTTTCCTACAGATGGAGTACATCCAAGTCCTATATCATGTTATCTCAGAAACCTAACTCTTACACAGGCCTAAGATGCCTAAATAAGTTCCTAAAGCTCAAAGAAAAACATAGCCCAAAGACATTTTAGATAAACTAAGTCCATGTTTTTGTGACCTATTTGAAATGGATCATACTTAGAAACAGGCAAACTCTGGAAACATCTGTAAGATACTAGATACAGGTCTCACAGTAAGCAAGAAGACGAGAAGGCCAGCGTTCAGCTGGAGCATTTGGGATGTTATAGTCAGAAGCTAATAGAGGATCTTTCCATCCTAATACCTATAAGTTCTAGGGCAAGCTGGAACCATAGTTGAGGCAAATAGCATGCCTACAGAAACTCCTGACTGGCCAAGCAGGAAAGGCAGCCCTCTCACCAGCTGAACTGAAGCTGAGAAGGTACCTTAGTCACCACTGATCTGAAGGCAGAGCTGCAAGCCCTGTTTAGTTTGACTTGATTATTTCACCCAGCAGTTGCTGGCATCAAGAATCTGTTTACAATTCAAGGTAGTGTTTGGTTCAAGAACTGTCAAGTTAAATGAAAAGTGAGAAAATAAGACTTCAAGCTCAAGCCTACCCAGCTAAATGAAAGCAAGCCATGGCACCCCAACATGCCGGAGGCCCTGTTCTCCCAAGGCCTTTGGATCCCATAGCACACATCTCCCTGGCCCTTCAGGAGCCCACATTGTCAGCCTAGGCTGGACTTCTCAAATGGAGGAGTCAGAGCTCAAAAGGCTGGTAGCCAGTCTCTGCTCTGTCCTTAGATCCAAGTCATAGAAGCCTACAGGTGCTTTGAAAAGGATGCAAGTTCCAATACCTTCAATTGCCTTTGTAGCCGATTGCTAGCTATTGAGCTATGGAGTCCTGCAACTGGCCCAGTCGTGGGCTTGTCTGGTGAGGGCTGTAGCACAGCAACAAGGTGGGAATTACAGAAGAGCCTTCAGACTGTTAATCCCAAGGGACTTCAAGACACTAGCTCTAGGTTTCCCAGTATTTACAGAGGGTCTTTTCTCTCACCCTTGTTTTCCTTTGAGTGTGGCTTCTAAACCCAGATTTATGGGTTAGAGACATTCTGGTTCTCCCTGATGGAAAAAAGTGCTACAGATTCTGTTCAAAAGGCTCTGGTTTGAACAGAATCTGACATTTTCCCCCATAGGGAATAAAAACCACATGATGTTCACATAGAAGCTTGTAAGCCAGCTTTTGCTGCTAAGAGTTAGGATTTCAGAAGCTAGAATGTTCTACTTTTGTATGTGTTTGAAGTTTCCATATGGGGAAGTTCAGGCTATTAGTTTGACCCTGAGGTTAAGAAATCCTTCAACACTAAAGTCATGAGACAAGGGAATAAAAAGATAGACAAGGGTTTAGGTCTGCTCCCTTCTGGTCATATCAGAATTTGATTGGAAGATAAGTCAGATAACACGGAAGGCAGGCAGTATCTAGAAGATGTAGGGAATACCTACAAAGTGAGATTAAAATGCCAGTAATATTAAGTATATTAGCAGGTAGCTCAGAAAAGAGACAAAAGTGACTTACAAGTGAAATATGTTGTTCTACTAATCAGAACTACAGGTTTGTGGTCATGATTTAACCTATCAAGTTAGGAAGTCTAGGTTCTAGTGGAGATGTGGAAGAAATACGAACACCTTCAGCTTGGAGTTGTGCTTAGTGACCTTAAGTATGCCTGTGCCCCAGTGATCCCATGGAGAGGTAGATACCTCTGCCTGATAAGTACATAAGAAACTTTGAGACAGGCTCTCTTGTCGCCCAAGCTGAAGTGCCATGGCACGAACATAGATCACTGCTGCCTCAACCTCCTTGGGCTCAGTTGATCCACCTCAGCCCTCCAAGTAGCTGGGACTACAGATGCATGCCACCACACCTGGCCAGTTTTTGCATTTTTTGGTAGAGACAGGGTTTATCCTTTTGCCCAGGTCTTGAGCTCTTGGACTCAAGCTGTTCTCCCACCTCAGCCACCCAAAATGCTGGGATTATAGGTGTGAGCACTATGCCTGACCCATAGGAGACAGGATGTCAGCTCTTCACACCATAGCCAGACAAGCACATGTATCTGCACCAAATGGCACGCTGTGCCATAAGTGGTTGCCTAGACTTATATAGCAACAATGTGGCTAAGTCTCAGAAGCGCTTAACTAGAAATGATAGGTACGTGCCATTTACAAAGATGAGCACACTACCAACCAACCACTCCCCAGTATAAGCGTGGCAGAACACAATGCTCGAGGGAACAGGGTGAATGGGGATGGAAGATGTTGGGAAAAAGGAAAGGCAGTATCAGAAGGGCCCTGTTACAGTCAGTCATTTTGCTATGTCCTAGACAGAGTCTTCGAGGTTTTCACATTCTACTACTGCAGGGTACAGGCCAGGAAGCATATTGAACACTGATAGGCTTCTAGATCCTTCCTTAGGAGTAGGGCTTACCCCAGCCACCAGTATAAAGTTCTAGTATCAATCGCCCTTGGGAATTGCCTTAGAGGAGAGCCACCATACCCATAATTATAGAAGGATCCACATGACATTAGAAAGGCCTAATCCTTTTGCCCCGAGTTGGAACAGCTCTGAAGATGGGTGCTGTACTTTCAGAGCACCCCAGTGAGGTGGCTGAGGCTTCAGTTGAGACCACATCCCAAGTCAGCTTCCCTGCCCAGTCCTGCATCACTTTTCTTCAATAGGCATTAGTCCCAAGAACATGTCCTAATAAATCTTCACGTTGATCTCCATCTGAGTCTGCTTGCTAGGGAACTCAACCCACAGCAGGTAGATTGGAACCCAGCCATGCCACCTCAGCCTTGTAAGAGCAGGGAAAGCTTCACCTTTAGTCCAGAGAACTCTTCCCAGCAGAGATTTTATCGCTCCCCACCACCCCACAACCCATGAGCTTCTAGTACCCCCTAGGAACAATAGAATGGGGCAGCAATCCCTGACTGCTCCAAGGTATTAGGGAGAGATCTCAGCAGTCCTGTTGCTAGGGTAGCCTGTGACCAAACCTGACCAGCCCTTTTCATTGAACCTGGAGGAAAACCCACTGAGGCTCAGATCCCAAGCTTTATAGACCCAGGCCCAGCTTTCTAGGACCACAGTCTCTAAAATTGGTTGTCTGGTATTTGAGGTTCTCATGATGGCCATACATTCCTGACATTCCTATAGGAGTCAAGAATAATTGAATATAATAAAAATAATAAAAGAATAAAACTAAATTTAAAAATTTACTTTTAATGAGATAGATTCATCTAGACCATACCAGTTGGACCCTAGAATCCAGAATCTCAAAGCAAATCCACGTATGGCATGAGCAAGAGATGGCCACATACCTATTTATAACTTCACCTGCTGTCAAACAAGTCACCAAGTACTTGAAGTTGGTTTGATGTCATGTTGCTTGGTGCCTCACCCAGAGCACAGGAAGAGGTGGGATCAGCAGGGAACACCAGATCCTCTGAAGACACTAAGCTGAGGAGGCCAACTCCATCCAATCTAGAAACCATTCTTCCCTTCACTGACCTGGGAGGTTCCGATCCCAGATTTAAAATCATAGGTAGAAGAACCCTATCCAAAGGGCTCGGGATGTTTGACACGGACAACGACAGTATCTGATCATCTTAGCTTGGGTTTCCTGGCATGGAACCTCTACTTCATGAGTGAGCCAAGTGAGCACGATCATGGCCCCAGTATTGTCAGCATGCTACACCCAAGACTGGGCCTGTCTTACGCCACAGGTTAGGTGGGAGGCAAGAACACCTCTTGCTGCACTAGCTTCTGCAACAGGCCTACAGGTGACTAAGCTATGAATTTGTCTCAGACTTCAAAGGAAAGCCCCCCCCCCCAACTCCCAAGAGGCCCAAAGTCACAGCCTAGACAGCTGACAGTCCTTCTGCTATATGAGGCCTAAGTAGTTCATGGTGGGAAACACTGCAGGGATGTTCTGTGACCAGCTGAACAGAAAAAGGCTTAGATGGAAACTAGCCCCAATGTGCTGAGAGCTTTGAGGTCACTCCTCTCCCAAAAACACTGAACAAGCAATTTCTCTTAAGAGTGTGGTCATAGGACATACTGTCACCCAGAAATTGAGACAGGCAAATATGTGGACTTTCAACCAAGATTAACTTCTGCAGAAGCTGCTGAAGCCAGCAGCTTACAAAAGACACTTGAATGGTAACTGAGAGGTTGCTGGAGATGGGGTTTCTGAAACAGCTTGAGTGAGGAACTCCAGGGACCATAATGGTAGAAGGCTTATAGATTTGTGGGTTCTACCTCCAGGAGCCCTGTCAGGTTCTTATGGTGAGGGTTAGAGGAAAACCCTATTTCAGACCTTCAGGGTTGTGAGCCAGGATGGGTAGTAAACATTTTAAAGTGTGCTGAGACCATTCTCCATTATGAAGCCATTTTCTGAGGAAGCCGTATTACTGGAGCCTTCTGCCCTGGGAGAAGGATAGTTAGCTTCAACCCCCTCCAGCCTTCCTGTTTCACAAGGGAAAGAGGGGGTGGGCACAGGTTTAGAAGACTGTCTTTCCTCCCCTACACCCAACCACCTCAACAGGGCTGTAGTGTACCAGTGGATTACAAGTGAGCCCCAAGATACAGATCCTACTTAAGGGGTTCCTAGGAAGATTCAGACAGGACAGAGGAAGCTAGTCTCTTGCCCCTACAGCTAACATATTTAACCTAGCTCATTGAATGCTACAGCATATGCTAAGAGACATGAGAAAAGCATTATAAGACTCAGGACAGATCTTGAAATTATCAGATGAGGAATTTAAAACAGGCAACATACAAGGGCAGATGGACAATATAAACAGATGGAAGCTGTGAGAAAGGACTGAAGAAATGCTAGAAGTCAGATTCTTAGACTGAAAAATGCTTTTGATGGGATCAGTAGACTGGACACCTCCAAGGGAAGAATTAGTGAGCTTGAAACTACTGCAGTAGAAGATTCCCAAAGTAAAGGGCACAGAGAAATTAATCTGACCAGGGTTTCTGACAGGCAGGCTTAGCTTCCCAAATTCTAGCAGGTGTTCAGGGTAAGTCTTCCCCCAACTATGGACTTAGCATTCCTGGACCACCTGCATATTAGGTTCTTCATCCAAGGCATTGCCAAGTCCTGTCCACCGCCCAGAGGCAGAATTCTAGAGCCTTCTCATTTTCCACACATCACTGTCCCTCCTGCCATACCTGGGAGCCAGCTTGGTTTCCCTGCCAAGCCCTGGTCTCCCACTTTGGCCAGGGCTGGGCTATTTTCTGCCAGCCTTTTCTTCAGAAGAAAGAACAGAGGCCTTTGTGAGGCCTCCTACTCAGGCAAGTTCAGAACCGCCACCTAAGCCTTCTCAGCCCAGTGAGGCATCCTCCCCTGAGATGATATCAGGAAGGCTTAAGTGCCTTCCAAGGCCATTAAAGTTACCCCTAAGTATACCTGTTACTCTACCAGGATGCCCTCAAGCCCTGCCCTGGTTCTTGCTGAGCCTGTCTCCTTGACAGGCTGAATGACGGGCAGCCTCTCTCTAAGCCATGCTCCGGCTGTGATACTAGGGCCAGCTTGGGGCCACTGTGAAGCTTGGCCTGAGACAGTCCCAGAGACACCTCACACTATTTTCCAGAGCCCCTCTCAAAGCAAGGGACGGCTAGATGGCCAGGAGTCACCAAGAATGGTGCCATAAGTCTTAGCTGAGAGACTTTAACCTGGTCCCCTTCCCTAGTAGACCCTTGTAGTTTGCAACAGGAATCTGCCCTTCTTGTCAGTAAGGCAGCATCTCAGATCACCTATGATCTGACTTTAAAAGCTAGGAATTCTTAAGCTGGAAGATTCAAGATAAACAAGGTAAGAATTAGGAAGTATCAGTGCCTTTGGAGATTAAAAAAGCCCAGTGTTTTTAGATAGGAAAGTCTTCCTCCAGGTATTAAGAGCAAGAAACAGTATGTCAATGGTATGAGGAGGGCTAGTCCTTGACAAAACCTGAGCTAGGCGACCTTGGGGTAGAACCATCTTCTATGCCTGGTATAGATACCCCTGGGTAGGGACCAGGGACATTCATGAGTAAAGATAGACCCTGAATTGATCCACAGACTTCTGATCTCAGTCACAGATGCCATAGTCTGACCCCTTCCCTAAAAATGCCCAGGAAGAAGCCCATGAGGTCTAGTTGAGCCCATGCTAACCTTTTTTCCCCTTCCTTGAAAGGCTGGGTCCCACCAGGCATACAGGACTTCTGTTCTACCCTACCCGTTCTCTAGAAAAACCAAGACAAGCAGATAAGTGAGCCATTTCCCATGGTCTCCAGAGGCACTGGACCCGGGCCTAGACCTTGTATTTCCCTCCATGCCTTCCCAGTGGGGGGCACCTCCCGGGCCAACAGTCCCATCCTGGTGCCAGAGCAGCTCTGAGCGCAAAGCTGAGCTTCGCAGCAGCCCCAAGCTCACCCTAGTATCACAGCCGAAGCATGGCTCAGGGAGAGGCTAGCCAACTTTCATCCTCAAGGAGACAGGCTCAGCAAGAACCAGGGTCAGAGGCTGCCTTCTTCATGCCTGCAGTAACTTCCCATAAGCTACTGCTCTACACCAGAAGGATCATAGCAGATAGCCTAATTAGTAAAGTCCGATTCAAAAGGAAGAAAGGGTGGGACAAGAGTTTGAAGGGAGTAACCAAGAGTTTTCCAACTAAGACACAAACCCAGAGACCCAAGAAGTTCAAACCTCAAACCAAGTAGGTTAATAAAAGATAGGCCATGTCAGCTTGGATAACCACCGAGATAAAAATCCCAGGAACAGCCAGGAAGACACACTGTGGATCATGGCTCATCTCTCAAACCCACAAGAAGCCAGAAGACAGTAACCATCTAAACAGTGCCGAGGGAGAGAACCCAGAGCTCTATATCTGACCAATAAAAAAAAAAAAATCCCCTTTAGAAGTTGATGTGAGATAGAGATACAGACAAATGCTTAGGATGTTACCAGCAGAGTCATACTTAATACTGAGGGAAATTCTTTAGTGAGAAGGCAGGTCATTCCAGATAGAATTGCAGGTCAGCTGGCAGGAATCAAGTACACAGGAAAGGTGAAAGTCAGAAGAAATGAGTTGAGATTCAGAGGAAAGGTCTGTACACAAACAAGGCAGAAAGGAGCCCTGCTTGAGCACAGCAGTCCCTAGTTAAGGCTGACAAGCTGCATATTCAGTAGCTGGTTACTAGAATCACTTCCCATCCCAGGAATGGGAGCTGCTGTGACAGGTCAACAGGTCTGACAGGAGACTCCAGGAGGCTTGCAACAGGAAAGGCCACTTTTAAGTACTCTGGATCTTGCAGATGACTTGGCATCTTTCCTAAGAGAGCTGGGCCTGGTGGCACAGGTGAGTTTCTGCAGTATAGCCCTTTTTGGTCTGTACATTGGCCCAATACCTGTCAGTGAGTCTTTATATCTGACAGATGATCCCAGGAGTGGATCTGAATGAACTCACAGCTCTTCCAGAGAGGGTGACTTAGGAAGATATTAGAAGAGAAAGTAAACCAAGCAAGGAAAGACTGAGGACGATCAAGATAGACGGCCTTGGCAACGAGGCAGGGAAGGCAAGGGCTTTGGAGAACACATAGCCTGAAAGAACGGTTTTGAGAGCAGCATGGACTCAGGAGTTTCATCATGGCCTTCCTGGGTCCGTTTTGCATACTCAGTTTGTTTCTATTCACTATGACTACCAAAAAATGAAATCAGTCCAAAGTTGTAACCTATGAGTACCTTAAAGCTTTGGGAAACAAGGAGATCGGATCCATTCCTAGCTCTAAGGAGGTTGATCCCAGTTGCTAACTCCTTCCACCAGGATCAAGCTGAGAGAAAGAAGGACAATAAACCAGAGGAAAAAGACTAGAAGTCTCCAGCATAGGGGCAGCTTTGACCTGGCACTAGGGGACTGGCTCTCTCCTGGGGCAGAAAGCAGCCTGGCACAGCTGTGGAAGATTAATTAGGGGCCAAGGTATTTGAGTTCTGCTCTCACCTCTCCCATTACACTGGGACAGGGCCTGCCTGATGCCTGCAGGAACTCACCTCTGGGCCAGGTGTCTTCAGGACTAAAATCAGGATGAGGCAAAGAGTCCTGAGCTTCATTCTCTATGCAAGTTCACAAGAGGGAAAAAAAAACCCTGAGCTAAGAAGTCACAGATGGGGAGTTGCTTTCCAGTCCCCAGGCAAGGAAACCTCCCACCTTTGCCACTCTCTCCCTGGGGCTGGAGAGTCACAGGCTGATGCTTCCTATCACTGTTTCTGCCCAGTAGGCAAAGCAGAGGCAGAGTCATTTTGTGGGGTGGAGAGCAGTATTAGCTAGCTTGCTGGCACTCCCAGGTGCTCTACACTATGGCTCATTTTTCCCCACCACACCCCCACCCCACTCATCCTCACTGTGGTCAGGAGTCCTTCAAGGAGTGAGGTCTGGCCCTCCCCCACAGACATCGCTAGACAGCGGCCAACACCCCCAGGAAGAGGGAGTACAAGCCAGACACCAGGAGTGTAACTAGTTCCCATTATTTACCTCATCAGATTTCAGAGGCACAAATATTAAAACAGGCCAAGGGTATTAAGGATATTGGCAACACTAGATTAGGCATGAGTAGCTAGGATCCAGCTGCTGTGAGAGCAGGACCGATCTAACCAAGGAACAGGGTAGCTCACTGAGGTCGGGATCAAGGAAATCTCCCAGGAGAGGGCAGAGATCATGCGAGAAGCACAGCTGAGGCACAGAGGATGGGCATCCAGAGGAGAGGGGTCTCAAAAGAGACATCTAAGGGGGACATCCCAAGGCTTAGGGAGACTGAAGGCGGAGTGGAAAGACCCACAGATGGGAGAGAAGGAAACCCCATTCCCTAGGTGATTTGGCTCCAACATTCTTACACTTTTTCTGTGAAGAGAAGTTGAAGAAAGGCAGACAACAGGCAAAGGAACGAAAAGACCATTGAGATCAGTGGCCCTGGGTAGAGGGCTGAGGCTTTTTGGAGAAAGCCTTTCAGAGGCCGGGGCCAGGAGGGGCTGCTCTCAGGGTACACAGAGGTGCCCCTGCCTGGGGACGCTGCCTCCTGAGGGAGCAGCAGAGACAAGAACAGGATCCCAGGGCACAGTAGAGACATGACCCATCACGGGGACAGGATTCTCATGGAGGAGGTGTCCTGGGACAGGACAGGAGCACCCCAGCTCCCCCATAACAGCTACAGCAGTGGGGGGGACAGTAGTTTGGGCAGAGCTGTCCGGCCCACAAAGCTCAGCTGTTGGATGTGGGTGGGGAGCCAGGGCAGCCCACATAAAGGCTGCTCCACAGCCACTTAACCAGCTGCTACCAATTAATTGGTGCCAGCCCCATTCCAGACCCTCATTCTCCATACCTGGCCCACCCCTCCTCCCTCCCTAGACAGCCACCAGCCTCCTCAGCCCTGGGTCCAGTCTTCATCACAGCCCAGCTTCTTTCCAATGCAAGCAAGACATTAATATCCTCATTGCTTCCCACCTGCAGCCCACGCTTCTTCTACTACACACCTCCCCACGGCTCAGTATGCCTTCTTTCCCCCTCAGTGCTGGGCCAGTGTCTGTTCTCTCTTTCCCTCCACCCCTGCTAGACTAGAGGCCTTGAGCTGAGTAGGACTCCATCCTAGTCATCCTTGTCTTAGGAGGCCCTGCCCCAGGAAGTCACTGTATGGGGTGATGAAGGATGATTTACTTGTCCCCAGTACCTAGGTGTTCTCCCCGAGGGCTCATCCCCCTGTGACTTCCTGCATTCAGGGAGGCCTGAAGGACTGGGCTCTGGCCTCTCCCCATAGGCACCATGGGATAGTAGACAACATCCCCAAGTAGGACAAGTTCAAGCGAAAGTGAGAGGTTAGGAGCGCACCAAGCTCGTGTTGTCCACACAGGCACTTGGAGCTTTTGCCTGCTAGCTCCTTCCTGAGCCACCAGCCCAAGCCAGACTCTGATCCCAAGGGGTCAGGTGCTGCAGTGGCTGCCAAAGGGTTTCATAGCACCTGGCCACTGGCTTCCCAGCCAGCCAAGCTGCTGCTTAAAGACTCTGGTCTCCTATCCAGAACCCAGCCCTGCTGTGGGGGCAGCAGCCAGGTGCAGCCCTCCCAGGTGCTGGAGGCAGGGCATAGGGGCCTCATTGCTATGAGCAAGGCCAAGACCTTGCCTCTTTTCCTAGCCAACCTCCAAACCATCCAAAATCCACCCAGCTCAGGAACCCAGACAGGCCTAGGACCCAGAGCCCAGGATTGAACAAAGACAGCCGTGCTCGGCTCTGGAGTTCCCTTTTTGTCACATACTCCACAGCCAAACATCAGGTTTCTTTCTAGCCCAGACCAGAGGCTACCCAAGCACCAGCACCCCGTTTCCTCCCATTTCACCCTTCATCAAGTAATGGGGGTGCAAAGCTGCACTCTAGAAACGTCTCATCCCCAATCCTTTCTCCCCAGTGGCTACCTGGCTGAGCACCACACCCACCCCATCTTCTCCAAGCAGGGGTGCTTCAATTTCCTCCTCTAGGGAAAGCTGCCAGGACCCACAAACCCTCAGGACCTGTGGGAGACCAGCAAGTAGCCACCTCCCCCAAGCCCTAGCCCCTAGATAACCCCATGCTGAGGGCAGGCTGGTCCTCAGAGCTTCCACGCAGTCCTTATCCCAGGCCCAAGTCAAGAGCATCGCAGTCACCAGGCCAGTGGACCTCACCCCATCCAGAGTGAGGGTGTCACCTGGAGAAGCAGCCCGAGGCCCAGCCCCTCCTGCCAGAGCACCAGGCCTGGTAGACAGAGCCTTCAGTCAGAACTTCATCCCCATCGGCCAGCAGTACGCGTGATGGTGGAACCTCACAGTTCTCCTGGAGACAGGGGTCACCTCCAGATGCAGCAGGTATGGCCATCCTCCCAAGTGAGTTCGTTCCTGCCACTGGGCCTCAGCCTAAGAACCTAACTGGTTTCACCCAGACACAGACCACATCAGCCCTTCATCGGAGACCCGCTTTGGCCTAGAATTTAGACAGCTGAGGATGTATCTTGGGCAAGCAGCCCCTGCATCCATCTGTCCAGCCAGGGTGCTTGCTGCATGAAGGTTTTTATAGGGCCCAGATCCTGCACTTCCTTCTAGATCAGCTGTTTCAAACCTTTGGCGTGCATCAGAATACGCTGGAGGGCTTGTTAAACCAAGACTGCTGGGCCTCATCCCCAGAGTTTCTGAATCAGTAAATATGGGCTAGACCTGGAGAATTTTCATTTCAAACATGCTCCCAGGTGGTTCCACTATTGCTAGTTTGCAGCCCACACATTGAGAACCACTGTTCTGGAGCCTCTGGAGGTGGAAAGGGCCAGTGCCGCCCCTTTAATGAAGGCACGGGTGGAGCTGGGCTCATGGGAATAGCTTTAGTACTTTAGGGTTGATTCCTTGGGATTGGCTAAGGAGAGTGGCCCGCATTGATTTTGAAGGGCTTTGGGGTCCCCTAGGACCTCAGCAAAACTCAGGGAGTCCTACTGTCTCTTGGGAATGGGAAGGCAGTGCTGGTTGTCTGATTCCTGGATTAGGGTCCAGGCAGGTGGGAGAAGGAAGGCAGAAGAGGTTGCGGGAGTGTGGAGCACATCCTGGAAATCCAGGAGCTGGGGTCTAGGCCCAGCTCTGCCACCAACACCTTTGGGGACACTGTCAGTTACTTGCCGTCCTTGAATCTTGTCTTGCCTCAGACAGAGTGCTGAGACTGGACCATATTTTTGATGAGTTCGGGCAACATTTATTATTGAGTGCTATTTGGTGTCAAGCACTGTGCTTGGTGCTAAAAGGTAGAGGTAAAAGATGGAGCCCTTTGCTCTGGAAGAGTTTGCAGCCTGGTGGGGGCATGACAGGGAAGCAGTGATCAGGTTCCATGCAGGGTGGGGAGTGCACTGGTGAGAGCCCTGGGGAGGCTCTCCTGTGGTCCCCTGGGGTTCTTTCCAGCCCCAGACCTGGTGTGGGGCAAGGGGTCTCCCCAGCTCTGGAAAACACCCACACCAGCTTTCACAGGGACAGAGGGATATATATTTTTTTGACTTTTAAAAAACATGTTCATGGGTACATAGCAGGTATATATATGTATGTGGCCTATGAGATATTTTGATATGGGGTAATATTTAAATGAGATGCAAAATCAAGCTTTTAAATCTCTCTACTACCCCGGGGAGGCTCAATGTAAGGTAGACTGTGAGCCTGTGAGAGGTGGGTCTGTTTTCATCATTTATCTGTTTATCGGCTACCAAGTGTCACAGGTCAAGATGCTGATGCCCAGGCTCCAGCCCAAGGCAATAGAAGCAGAATCAAGGGGTTCTCTGTGCAGAACCCTTGGTTGGCTGGAGAACCATTGATCTAGATTGGGAGGAAAAAGTCTTCCAAAAGCCCGGAAGAGGCAGTGCAACTCCGGCAGGGGTCCAAGGAAGGTAAAGCACCCCATGCGACTGCTGGAGACGGGCGAGGAGTGAGAGGCAGGTGGGAAGGTGGCTTCAGCCAGTTTCCCCAAGGACCTTCCTTACAAAACTGAGGTGCTAGGCTGTTTTTCATGGTTAACAGGGAGCCATTGAAGGCCCCCAAGGAAGGATATGATATGCTCAAAGCTGAGTACCAGCCATGGCAGCCTCTGCTTCCTCCTGCCTCTTCCCTTACTCCTAGATTCTACTTCCACCATGTGACAAAAAGAAAAGCGCTTGGGCCTTGCAGCCCGTTCTGTTAGAAAATGCAGGTTTGGGGTGTATATTGGTGGACCAGCAAGAAAGGAAGGGGGCCCCAGAGTCCTGCCCCTTCAAAACCATTGACAATTCCTGTGTGGCCTTGGGCAAGTAGGTCAGCGTCTCTCAGCCCCGGCGGCCAAATTCCTGCCTGCCCAGGAATACACAATGTACAGAAGCACACTTTGAAAAGGTGAGAGCTGGACTCAGAAGCAAGGTCAACGTAAAAGGAAGAAGCTAAAGCACAAAATGTGATTTCAAAAAGTTTACTTGAGCCAAAGTGAGGACAGCTGCCTGGAAGACTCAGACCCAAGGAAGCTTGGTTATGAGCTCCAGTTCACCTTACAGGCAGGTTTTTAAAGGCAAAAAAATAAGAGAACAGGGAGCGGACTGATACAAAGTTATCAGGAATTCTCGTTAGTTTACAGAAATAACTTGCTTAGCAACTGGCTATACATTAAGCTACAGAGTGTGGGATGTAGTGTCCAGTGAGGCATTTTTAGGTTAATTCATAGTTACTTGGGGCAACAGCAAGCAGTTTCAACAGATGAACAGGGGAAGTAGGGCATGGTTGCTGTCTCATTTTAGTGCTACTCTGGGCCTAATAATTTGGTTTTTTTGAGACTGAGTCTCGCTCTGTCGCCCAGGCTAGAGTGCAGTGGCGCGATCTCAGCTCACTGCAACCTCTGCCTCCTGGGTTCAGGCAATTCTACTGTCTCAGCCTTCTGAGAAGCTGGGACTACAGGCGCACACCACCACGCCCAGCTAATTTTTGTATTTTTAGTAGAGACGGGGTTTCACCATATTGGTCAGGCTGGTCTCGAACACCTGACATCAAGTGATCCACCTGCTGCGTGAGCCGCTGCGCCCAGCGCTGTGCCTAATAATTTGAAAAGGCTCACATTCCTCAGGTAACTGTTGTTTTCTTTCCTTAGTATCCTTTGATAAGCCCAGCTGGACAGGCAGGGCTAAGGGACCAAGGAATCAAGTGACTGGAAGAACATTTGAAGAAGATCACTTCCTGTTAAGTCCCAAACCTGGGCAAAGCGTAAGTACAGGTAGGGTCAGCACATCTGTTTTTCATGATCCCAAGCTCAAATGTGAGAAGGAGGTAGCAGGGGTGATGTGAAATAGAAAACAGATGAAACATTGGAAAGAGCCAGATATTGATTTCAGGAGGGGCCCAGCCACAGGTGTGGAGAGGGGAGGCCAGACCCTCAGGGGCCCCTCCCAGATGAGGCCTATCTGGAAAGATGCAATTGCACACGTTTTAAGGGGAATCGCCTGAGAACCGGAGTAGGGAGGTGTGGAGTAGAGGGTTATAAGGAGGAGTTTCTTCTTCTGAATTCAAGTCCCAATTTTGCTGTGTGACCTGGACACATACTGATACCTCTCTGGGCCTCATTAGTGCTAATTTACCAGTTCCCCCTAATTAGGTAAGAACTGGACCCTTGCTAGGGTCATGAAGACATTGCTCTGATCAAATTGGTGGTGCAAAGTGGTGAGATGAGCCTAAGATGGGTGATGAGAAATGAAGGAGTAATTTAAATAACAAGTGTCCTTCAAAGTGATTCCTGGCTCCCAGCCCCATCTCAGCCTCAGTCCCTGAGCCTCTGAACTGCCCCACTCCGCCCAGGTTCTCAGCCCAGAGCAGCCCAGCTGCTGGTCCCGTCCTACCCACCCACCTCTAGTTCCTGGCTTGGGACAAGTCTACCTTTTAAGCCCTAGCTTTAGGGACTGGCTTTACCCAGGTGAAATTATTGTCCCCAAGGATGGGCCCACTGGTAACTATGGAGCCAAGGAGTACAGGTAAGGCTGTCAGGCCCCGGACCCACACTCCAGCCTCCCATGCTCCACTTCCCTATGTCCACACCCTCAATTCTGCTGGGGGTCTAGAACCACAGCCTCAACTTGGCTGCTTTTCTTTTTTAAATTTGGTCACAACAACGATCTACAGTAGCATCAGATAGTGCAGGTCATGGTAATGTAGCAACTGCAATGCCCCTGTCCCCTAACCAAGATAGCAGGGAAACAGCATGGTGATTAAGAAGTTTGTCTCCTATTTTCTTCATACACATGCTCAAGTGCTCAAGAGGAGCCAGGTGCTTCCACGATGGCCTCTGCCTGCACTCGCCCCATGGCCCAGCAAAAGAGGTGCACCTGAGGCTCTGGGCCACTGATCTGGAGTTGTAGAAGGGCAGAGCCAGGATCCCCGTGCCAGGCTGTGCTTTTCCCCAGCAGTCCACAGCTTTGCCACCGGCAGGACTGAGCTCCTCTCTGGCCTCAAAGTCCCCCTAGATAATGCGTGTACTTTGCTCTGCTCAGCCTTCATCAGGGTGGTCAGGAGGAGCTCAGGAAGGGTGACCTGAGAACCTCACCAAGTTCCCTGTGGCTTATCCCAGCTCTGCAGACAGCAGCGGGCAAGTTTCACTCCACAGCTCCCTCTCCCCTGCAGCTATGGGAGCGAGTACCACTCCAGATTTCATGAAAGCCACATGCCAGGAAACTTTTAAAACCCACTTTGGTGCCAGGCACAGTGGCTCACGCCTGCAGTCCCAGCACTTTGGGAGGCCAAGGCCGATGGATCACCTGAGGTCAGGAGTTTGAGACCAGCCTGGCCAACATGGTGAAACCCCATCTCTACTAAAAATACAAAAATTAGCCGGGTGTGGCGGCACATGCCTGTAATCCCAGCTACTTGGGAAGCTGAGGCAGGAGAATCACTTGAACCTGGGAGGCTGAAATTGCAGTGAGCTGGGATTGTGCCACTGCATTCCAGCCTGGATGACAGAGCCAGACTCTGTCTCAAAATAATAATACCCCCTTTGGAGCAGGGGAGTGTAGTGTGAGATTGAGATGTGGAGTTTCATACACTTAAATTTGAGTTATGGCTTCCACATTCGTTGTCTATGTGACCTTGGGCAAGTTACTTAACCTCTCTGAGCCTTAGTGAGCTGGTTTAGTTTTGTTTTTTTTTTTTTTCACTTTTTTGTTTTCTCTCTTCTGCAAGGATAATGCTACCTCACAGGGATGTTGTGAGGCTTCAACATGATAGTGAAATAACAAGCTCAACAGGTGGCAGTCCGACCACTGACATTAGTGTTGGCAGCATCAATTTGCCATAGACAAAGTCTAGCCATGGAAAGCTTGGCTTAGACCCTACCCAGATGGCCTCACTACCAAAGACCAAAGAGGCTCTGAACCCAGGTGGTCCACTGATGAGACGCTATTAAAGAGTGACCCCGTGGGCTGTGTCCTACAGACTCTGGTGAAGCCTGTGCTTGTGGCCATGCCCTTTAGGGGCACCCCTAAGCCTTTCCTTCCACCATCCCAACACCCCAAACTGCCCAGCCTGTGACACCTGCTGAAAGCCAAGCCCCTAGACGTCAGCCTCTGTCTGGAACTAGGAATAATAACAATACATTCCCACACTAGCCCTAAAGCTGGGAAGAGCTCATGAGCCGTCTAATCCAGCACTCCTATTTTACATAGGAGGAAACGAGACACAGAAGGAAGCCACACAACTCCCACAGCTGAGGCTTCCTGACTCCAAGCCCAAAGCTCCTTCCATCACTCTCTGCTGCTAGGATTGTTCTTTTCCTGGAAAAGGAGAAAACAACCAGTTTGAAGGCTTAGCCTGGGGCCTGGGGCCTGGGGCCTGGGGCCTGAATGGCCCACTGGTAGATTTGCTTTGCCAGTAAATCAATATTTTAAATTTTCAACCCATGTTTAAAAATCAAGAGAGTTTTTCATAAACATCCACACTCTCACTTCTCCTTGACAGGTAAGTAAATGTGGCAACACTAGACCCATGAACCCACGTGGTATTGTTGTCTGCTGTTATCCAATAGTACCTATTTTATATAGGAGCTACGTCTCCACTTCTCCACAGTCCCCACCGCTCCCTACAGCCTCTCAGTTACCTGCCTGTCTCCTACAGCAAGTCCACTGAGAGCAGAGTCTGCGTTTCTGTGTCCCCACTCTGCTTCTATCCAGCCCCCAAAATGTCTGGGCCAGGTGCTGCCCAGATGGTGAAAATCACCATGCCTAGCCATCGGTCCTGACAGTGGGGGCTTGCAAAGTGCTGCCACAGCTTTCCAAGCCAGCATGAAGTCGGGGGAGGGGGGTTAGCTGTCCCGTTACAGATGAGGAAACTGTTAGCAAGTGAGGTGGTGGGATTAGAACTAAGTAAACTGGCAGCTACCCACTGGGTGGGCTTTGGGGCACCCCCTGCCTTCTAGTTTGACTATTAGAACAAAGAGGCAGGAAAAAAATGGGCCCTTCCTGGGGGACCATGTGACCTGGCCTCTCCCCATGGCTTGGAGGAGGCAGTTCTGTGAGATGGGACACAGCTGGCCACCCCACCTGACACTCTCCCCCTGGGCCAGCCCCACTCTTCTCCTGAGCCACTGGGGGTCCTTCTGGGGAAGGAACGGTGAGCAGGCTTGGAGCCAGGACCCAGCCCTGCATACATTAGGAGTAACATGATTGTGCAGAGAGCTTGATTATTGTCTGCGCATTATTGATAGTGTACCCTGCAGGCAACAAATTATCGACAGGACAGAGAGTGGCAAGGCTGTGGCCTGGGCGGAGGGGGGCTGGGGCCAGATCCTGCACTGTGCCTGTGAGGGTAGCTATGGTGGGCTTGGGCAGGTGGGCCTGAGGTGCAGGGAGGAGTCTGCATGTGCTCACCCCTGGGAAGGAGGGTATATGGGAGTGTTTCTCTCTTGCTGCTCGCTCTTTCCTCGACTTGCCCTTTCCTGGGGGCCAACATCTCTTCCCCACTCTTCTCCTCTCCCTCTCTGGCTCATCTTCCTTCTTTCTCCTTCTCCTCCGCTTCCTTCCTGACCTGGAAGACTTCTGATGGGTGGGCTGACATCCAAAGAAGCCTCAAGGACAACCCCGAGTGCCCGGACATCCAGGCACTGGGGGTACCTTTCTCCAAGAGAGGAGAAAGCTCAAGGGCAAACATTTTGGGCGGATAATGGGTGGCGCCAAGAATCCTGTTATAGCTAGGCTGTTTGAGAACACTGGCCAGGTGCAGTGGCTCACGCCTGTAATCCCAACGCTTAGGGAGGCCGAGGCGGACGGATCACTTGAGGTCAGGATTTTGAGACCAGCCTGGCTAACCTGGTGAAACCCCGTCTCTACTAAAAATTAGCCGGGGATGGTGGCAGGTGTTTGTAATCTCAGCTACTCTGGAGGTTGAGGCAGCGAAATCCTTGAACCTGGGAGGTGGAGTTTGCAGTGGACCAAGATTGCACCACTGTACTCCAGCCTGGGTGACAGAGTGACTCTGTATCAAACAAAACAAAAAAAGTTTGAGAAAACTGCCAGCCATCAGGTGGAGGTAGAGAGGGAGTCCATTATCATAATCATGGCTAACACACTTGAGCCAAGAACTTCAGACATTTCACTTACGGCACAGCAATGCCAGGAGAGAGATGCTATTACTATTTTCAGAAGTACAGGAGGTTAAGGCACTTGTCCAAGGTCACACAGCTAGTTAGTGGCAAAACTGGGATTCGAGCCAGTATTCAGGCCCTGAGCCTGTGTTCTTAACCATCACATTGGATATATGAGTGGCTGGCCCTGAATGGGGAGATTACGAGGGGGTTTTATTTGCTTTTTGTGCTTATCTCTATTTTCCAAATTTTCTACAATGAATATGCATTGCTTTTGTAATCAGAAAAAACACACATAACAAATTATATTTTTAATAGCATTTCTCCCCCTCCCAAGTCCCTAGATGCTTCTAACCTATCCCCTCTCCAATTCCTTGGCAACCCCAGGGCCATCCTCCCAGCAGAGGAGAGGAGGAGAAAGAAGGCCGCTGACCCGATATTTACTCCCTTCCTATGGAGTTGGGGGAGTGGGAGGGATGTCATCATGGTGCGGTCTGCTCTCTCCACCTAGACCAAGTCCAGAGTGGTAGCTGTGGGCATTGACAGTGGGACTCCCCCCTGGCCTCTCTGCCAGGCCTGGCAGCTTCTCCTTTGGTTCCTCAGGGACTGGGGGTCAGTCCAAGCCACCCCACAAGCTCAGCTCTATCTGCCTACAGCAGCTGGGCTGGTAGTTGGGCCAGGGCCAGGCTGGTACCACAGAAGGAACTGTCATAAGCCATTCCTAGCACTCCCTCTGCCTCCTGGAAGGCCTCCCTCTCTTGGTACCAGGTTTCCCTGGATTAGTTCATCTTCCCAGACTGGGACCACACAAGGATGCTGCTTTATTTCATCCTCAAGCTCCAGGTAAGAGATTTCCTATGCCTGCCCACTCCTGGTTCTCTCCTGGAAAGATTAGGGTGAGGAGGGTAGGAGGGTGCCAGCACCGATGACAGGGGATAGAGTCTCAAGGGGAAAGCTGGGGTCTACCACCACTCTGCACACTGCCTGCCACCTCCCCAGCAGTGGGCAGAAGGCATTTCCTCCTCCACATTCTCATTATTCAGGCCTCCAGCCCCCGGGTATTTACAACAAAGCTGGTGGCAGGGGCACCAAGTGTGGCCAAGAGATGGCATTTCTCCTAAAGCCCCCTGGCCTAGATGGCCTTGAGGCATTGTTTATGTTCATACCCACACTCCACGCCTAAAAACAACTCAAACACCCATTGGTGGATGACTGGCTGAGCAAATTATGGTGCCTCCAATTCTATAAACTACCACGTAGGCATTGAAAAGAGGACGTAGATTTTTGCATGTTGACTTAGAATAGCATCAATGTTATACTAAGTAGAAAAGCAAGTTGTACACTAACATAAAGCAAATACTTCAACCTGAGAAAGCTGGTTGCAAAAAAAAAAAAAATCTGTATACCTGTTTATTTATTTATTGACAAACAGTCTCGCTCTGTCACCCAGGCTCAAGTGCAATGGTGGGATCTTGGCTCACTGCAACCTCTGCCTCCCAGGTTCAACTGATTCTCCTGCCTCAGCCTCCCAAGTAGCTGGGACTACAAGTGCCTGCCACCAAACCTGGATAATTTTTGTATTTTTAGTAGAGACGTGGTTTCACCATGTTGGCCAGGCTGGTCTTGAACTCCTGACCTCAGGTGATCTGCCTGCCATGGCCTCCCAAAATATTGGGGTTACAGGCGTGAGCCACTGCGCCTGGCCCCATATACCTATTTTTGTTTTTAAAAATAGATATTTTCATTATGTTGATAGAAATTGACCTGTCGCTATAATCTTAGGACATGATTGAGAAACGTTCCCCCGAACTGTTAACAGAGGCTAAGAATTTGGTTATCTGTGGTGACTGGATAAGAGCTGGCCAGGAGGACATTAACTCATCTTGTTTTACATAATCCCAAAAGGAGGTGATGAGATTATGGGTTATTTATTTTCCTACCCATAATAAGTAAAACTTCAAAAAAAACTAAACATGAGACAGGCGCAGTGACTCACCCCTGGAATGTTAGCACTCTGGGAGTCTAAGGAGGGCAGATCACTTGAGTCCAGGAGTTCGAGACCAGCCTGGGCAACATGGCAAAACCCTGTCTCTACCAAAAATACAAAAATTAGCTGGGTGTGGTGGCATACGTCTGTAGTACCAGCTACTCGGGATGACAAGGTGGGAGTATTGCTTGAGCCCGGGAGGCAGAGGTTGCAGTGAGCTAAGACTGCGCCACTGAACTCCAGAGCAAGACTCTGTCTAAAAAAAAAAAAAAAAAAGAAAAGAAAAGAAAAAGAAAAAAAAAAGAACTAAACATGGTGGGCACCTCCATGCTTCCAGACTTTCACAGCAGCTGCACATCAGATGTGGAACACTCCTGTGGCCCTTCCTGCCCTGGGATGGTGTCCTTCTCCAAGCAGTATCAGGCACACCCCTGGCAACCGCTGGCCGGTGGTCACCACGGACCAGTGCCCAGGGCTTCTTTGCAGAACCGTCCCTGTCTTTGGGAAGACTTGATCATTCATTCAACAATTATATCAGGGCCAGTTATGGTGGCTCATGCCTGTAATCCCAGCACTTTGGGAGGCCGAGGCAGGTGGATGACCTGAGGCCAAAAGTTCGAGACCAGCCTGGCCAACATGGCGAAACCCTATCCCTACTAAAATTACAAAAATTAGCAGGGTATGGTGGCGCATGCCTGTAATCCCAGCTACTCGGGAGGCTGCAGCACAAGAATCGCTTCAACCTGGGAGGCGGAGGTTGCAGTGAGCTCAGATAGTGCCACTGCACCCCAGCCTGGGCAACAGAGAGAGACTGTCTCAAAAACAACAACAGCAACAAACAATTATGTCAGATACCTTTAAATGCTCACCTCCCTTTCTGGATCCTTCTATCACATTTCCACTCTGTGCCCTAAAGGACCCACACTGAAGAGAGGGCCCTCTGACCTACTCTTCGTCCGTGCCTTCTTCGACAGCTCGAGCCCCTGGTGTGTGCCAGGCACTATGCTGGGTGTCTCCATTTCCTCATCTTGACACGGGTATGTACCTCTTTTCTGAGAGGAAGGAATGGGACAGACATAGGACTCTATCTGGGATGGGATAGACCTGTCCAATTTGGAAATGCACATGTAACATATCTATTGTTTTTGCAATGCAAACTGCAGAAAGATATGTTTGAGGAGATATTGGCTGGCAGGAGCCACAGAAGATGGAGAGTGTGTTTTCTCAAAGGAGGTGGAAACATCATTCCATTCAATGATTGAGCTCATAGGACAGAATGGGGCAAAAAGTCTCCCAAGGGAAAGAAACCAAGAGACAGAGAGAACTGGCCCTTCTTTTGTGGGGAATTGGCAGGAGAGGAGCAGGTGGTGATATGGGGTCTTTATGAGGCTAGGGCGCCACACAGCCCTGCTGGATGGAACTCGGCATCTAGAACACGCCCCAGGGCATGGCTGAGCAAGTGCGCCAGGGGTTAACAGAGGCGGCCCAGGGGTGCGTTAAATTTGGTAAGCTCACCCTGCTGTCCTCTCAAAGGTCACCATATTTAAAGAATTAGGAGATCTCTTTGGGCAGATGGGAAAACAGGCTCAGAGTGCTTGGGAGGCTCAGGGTTTGAGTCGAGGCAGGGTCTCTCCTGGAGCAGTTACCGTTCCTGCTCTGGACAAGCCCTGGTGCACTTGACCCATCCTCCTGTGACTCCCTGGCAGCTCCTTTTCTGCTCCTGAGTTCAGCTCTCTGAAGAGGGAGAACAAGGCTGTGGGCCTGTCCCCCTCCCATGGCAAAGCCTGAAAAGCCCCAGAGAAGGGGGTCAGGAAGGGCAATGGCATCAGTGCTCGGAGCGTCATGACTGTATCTGCCTCCCTGAATGCCTTGGCATAGCGCCAGGAGGGTGAGGGGCAGGGGGGCATGGGAAGAGATCTGGGAAAGGGAAGGGAGGGTCTTGCCCCTGCTCTGCTGCCAACTTCCCATGCGGCGACAGGCTGTCCTCACAGGCTGTAGGGTCAGGAAGTGACAGAGGCACAGTGAGAGGCAGGGACTGTCAGGGTGGGGATGCCCGGCTACTCCAATCCCCTCCTGTATGGATGAAAAGCCGGCTCAGAGATGGGAGTGGGGGTGGGAGCCCCTTCTGTGGTCCTTTAACAGAAGGATTCCTGCAAGAGGTGATGTCTGAGAAGGGGCGGAGCCTAGAGGTGCGGATGAGGACAAGGCATCTTGGGGAATGGTCTGTGAAGAGACAGGAAGGCGGTGACCAGGGAGCTCCACAGAGGCAGGAGGAGAGGGGACGAGTGAACATACAGCTGGAGGCAAATTTAAGATCCCGGTGATATCTGCACTGTCCAATGCAGTTGCCGGGGCCACGGTGGCTGCTGAGCCCTTGCCGTGAGGCTAGTCACTGAGGGCCTGAAATTTTACTTTTATTTAATTTGAATTCATTTAAGTTTTAAAACCGGTACCTGAGTCAGTTACTAGAAAATTTTTTAATATGTTTGGAACGATGTGCGTACTATTTTTTGCTATAAATTTTATGAAATCTAAACACTCATCAAGAATTTCTAATGAAAATTTAGCATCCAGCCAGATGTGGTGGCTCATGCCTGTGATTCTAGCACTTTGGGAGGCCAAGGCAGGAGGCTTGTTTGAGTCCAGGAGTTTGACACCAGCCTGGGCAACATAGCGAGACCTGTCTCTACAAAAAAAAATTTTTTAATTAGCTGGGCTTGGTGGTGTGTGCCTGTGGTCCCAGCTACTCTAGGGGGCTGAGGTGGGAGGATCCCTTGAGCACAGGAGTTTGAGGCTGCAGTGAGCCAGGATCACACCACTGACCTCCAGCCTCGGCAACAGAGAGAGATCTTGTCTCAAAAAAAAAAAAAAAAAAAGTATTAAGAAAATTTAGCCTCCAAATTGAGATGTGCCCTAAGAGTGAAAATATACATGCAATTTCAAAGACTTAGTATAAAAAGAACGTTATAATGATGAATAATGTTTATATCAATTACATGTTGAAATATTAATATATGGACCATATTGAGTTAAATATACCAAAATTATTTCCACCTTAACTCTTTTTGCTTTTTTAATGTAGCAACTAGAAAATGTAATATTACATGTCTAATTCATTTTAGTATCTGTGAAACCCACATTGATAATACGTCTTTAAATTCTAACTTTGGTGGTATGTGTTCTCTTTTTTGCTAATCAGTATAGTTACGTGTTTATTCAATTGATATTTTCCGTTTGACTTTGTGAATTTTCTGTTTTGTTTGTCTGGTTCTGATTTTGTTTGGTTCTACCCTTTATTATTTTACGCCTTCTTTTTAACTTAGGTTTACTTTGTTCATCTTTTCCTAAGGTTTCACATGTATGCTTATAATTAAGATTCATCCATGAATTTTGTTTCTCCTATTGTCCTTGACAGATTTTGTGGTCAATGTCCCGCTAGCCTGATAAAATGTGTGCAGCGTGCTCGTGTCTTCTTTATGCTTTGGAAGATTTGTCACATATTGAAACTATTTCCTCACTAAAGTATGTATTAATACCTTCAGATTAAAAACATCACATATGTGACTTGCATTATGTTTCTACTGACAGTGTGGAAGGTCTTGAATGCTGGCCTGAATTTAGCATTAGAATCTTTACGAGCCCTTAAGTGACTCAGATGTAAGTGCCCTGGGAGGTCTTCCTGCTCCCCAAGAGTAAATAGGACTCCTTCTGTGTGCTATCGGAGTACCCCAGGTTCACCTCAACATTAGAAAAAAAGGTGCTATGATTTTAAGTCTTTAAGTCTATTTTATTCAAGATGCCTAGAGTCTGTGACTAAGATGTGTGAGTTGGAGTTCTGTTTCTAGGCTGCAGTGTCCCCCACCCCCACCCTATGGTACCCAGAGAAGTCCTTGGTCCAGCCAGGCATGGAAAGCAGACATCGCCCACCCTTCCCACCTCCCTTCCCCTGGCCTAATCTCAGCTCAGGCAGGCCCAGGGCAGGCATCATGGGCCTAGGCCTCTACAAGCTTCCTGCGGCTGGTGCAGGCAGGGGGTGCCCAGGGGAGCACAAAGCTGGGGATAGCTCCTCAAAGGTGACACCCATCAGACCTGTTAGATCTGAAGCCACAGAAGGAAGACACAGGCCAGTAAAATATGACCCCAGTTCCTGTCTCAAAATGTCTGGACTTGGCCACCTGCATGTAGAGCCCACCTCAGGCTCCCAGCTCTGCTCAAAGCTCCCCAGCCCAACACAGATTTGCCCAAGGGAAGATGAAGCTAGGGCCACATCCCCCTTCCCCAGGTCTAGGGAGGAACCAGATCAGCTTCCCTGGCCTGTTACATTTCTCTCTGTCCCCAGTCTCTGTGGATCCTTTTCATGGCACAGGATTTTAATCAGTCCTTGAAATCATCTTTGACCTGGTCCTTGTCACAAGGAGAGAATCTAAAGGGGGAAATTCTAAACAAGGCAGTTTCTAGGGGCTGGAGAGCTGGACTGGAATTGCTGGGTGGCCTTGGGAGAGTCACTTGGCTTCTCTGTGCCTGCTTTACCAAGTAGGAAAACTCTCCTGGAATCCCCTCTTATGTCCCACACCTTTACAGAGGGAAAGCAAGCTGGGGAAAAAAAAAAAAAGTCCTGTGTGTGTGCAAGCATGCAGAGATAGGAGCTCTCAGTACCTGGCAGCTGGATCCCAGACCCAGTAAGAAAATGGCTGTCCTGGCTGGGCATGGTGGCTCATGCCTGTAATGCTAGCACTTTGGGAAGCCAAGGTGGGTAGATCACCTGAGGTCAGGAGTTTGAGACCAGTCTGGCCAACATGGCGAAACCCCATCTCCACTAAAAATACAAAAGTTAGCCAGGCATGGTGGTGCACATCTGTAATCCCAGCTACTCAGGAGGCTGAGGCAGGAGAATTGCTTGAACCCGGGGGCAGAGGTTGCAGTGAGCCAAGATCACGCCACTGTACTCCAGCCTGGGCAACAGAACAAGACTCTGTCTCAAAAAAAAAAAAAAGAAAAGAAAAGAAAAGAAGACAGCTGTCCTGTGGCAAGCTGGGTTTGCAAATCAAGATGGTAAGGGAACGTTGCTAACATTCTGCTTCCCGTTTCTCTTCAAAGACTCCTCTCTCTTTGAACACTTGGGGCACCTCATCTGTCTGTCTACAGGAATAGACCTATCTTGCTAATACATTCAGTCAAACACATCTGTGATGAAAAACGCAATTTTTCAAAGTTTTACAATTCCTAAAGCACGCTCTAATTTTTCCTCTACACCAGATTCTGAGCATATTCTTCCTCCATAGACCAAGGTCTTCCCTGAGATGTCACCCACTAAATATTTCCTCCCTGGTCCAAACCATCTCAGGGATGCTACAGCCTCACAAAGAGACCAGCCTCCTGCCCCCTCCACCTTTCCAAAGTCCCCACCCACGCACTCCCCTTACCCAGGCTCACTGTGGTTTCCAAACATTTAGTAGTGGGACCCTTTCTTTAAACAGATCCCAATGTGTAAACCAGCTCCTCTGAAGGAGGGAGGTGGGGTGTCTAGAATCCTCCTACTCAACACCCCTCCCCGCAGCCCTCTCTGGGCAGCACAGATTGAAAAATAACTGAGGCGCAGAAATGACTGGGAGCCAGAAGGATTGGGCCAAATAGCACAGGCCATTGTCTTGCCATTGACTTCAGGCAAGTCACTCCCCTCTCTGGGCTTTAGGACCATTTTGGTCAAATGAGAAGGTCGAGATGGGTGAGTCTGAACGTCAGGTAGCTGTCCTCCTCTGGAGTGAGTCACTGCACACCTGGAGGGCTTTGTGCACCTGCTTACACACTAATCGCCCCAAAATATGTCTCCCATAGTGTTTCACAATGTCTGAAATTCCATTAGCACTTCCCTTTGGATCCTCAGTACTTTATATTCCCCTTGGATCTTGTTAAACTACAGGTGTGTATCTGTAAGAGGCAGAGACAGCTCATCAGATAAGACCTTAGTGAGCATGAGCTGCCATCTGGCAGATATGGGATTGGGATGCCAGTCTAGAGAGTCAACAGCCTAAGAATCAAAGACCAACTTTACCAACTTCATAACTTTCTGCAACTGACACGGGCAAGATTCACCCAGTGCAGCCAAGCTTCCCCTACAAACTCACCTCCCACCCCCACCCCATCCCTGACTCCTAACCCAGCCAGCATGCTGTTCCCATTCAACTCCAACAACAACAACTGACCAAGCACCTACTGTGTGCAGGTGCTA
This sequence comes from Pan troglodytes, assembly GCF_028858775.2. Lineage (NCBI taxonomy): Eukaryota > Metazoa > Chordata > Mammalia > Primates > Hominidae > Pan > Pan troglodytes. The sequence goes on from NC_072406.2 coordinate 83,412,875, forward strand.
TTCTCTGGGCTGGAGATTCAGCCATGAGAGGACAGACAAAGCCTCCAGCCCCAGACAAAGACACACGATCAACAAGGAGACAATTGGGGGAGACAATTCAACCCATTCCAGGGCTCTTCATCATGCTTTTATATAAGTTTCAGAAAAAAATACCAGTTGTCCATATCAAGCAGTATTATTTTGGGTGATGGCTTTGGCGAAGGGCAGGTAGAAATTATGGGGGGATTAAAGCCCCATACAGGGCCCCCTTTTGGTGTTGCCACTGGCAAGAGATGGGCCTGAGGCAGCCCCTCCATAAGAGAGGAGTACTCTGACCTCAGAGGACTGGATTACTCACCATTTAATGGGAGGCCACTGCATGTCAGTGCTGTGGTGAAACCCTGTTAGCCTCAATAGGGAAGGTATAAGGTTTGAGAAGAAGAAGAAGGCCGAAGAAGAGACCTGGAGCCAGCAAAGGAGGCATGGGGTGTTATTAGGGGCCCACATACAGAGAGGCCAGAGGTGGTGGACTGGACAGGGGAACCGCCTTACATCTACAGTCCAGCGGCGGCAAGCTGGAAAAGAGATCCACCTTCCCACAGCCCAGTGGCAGCAGGCTGGACAGCATAGCTGCACAGCCCAGCAGCAGCTGGACAGGAAAACTACAACAGCTTGCAAACAGCGTGCAGTTTACATCGCATTTTCACTTAACACCTTCCTCTTAACAGCCTCCACCTAGTGACCTTCATTTAACCCCAAACTCAGGGCCTCAATCTCCTGTATGGCCCGTGTTCCACAGGACAGGCCAGGGGCTTAAATGTTCCTCATAGACAAGGAACCAATCTCCTGGTTGGCCACGTTGGGATCCCCTAGTTCGGAACACACACTCAGGTGCATCTGCCATACAGGGTCATTCTAAGGGTATGCTTGTTATTGCTGTCAGGGGCATTTACCCTACAGCCAGGCACTGCGCTAGTCACATCACAGTGCTTGGCTCATTTCCTCCTCACAGCAACCCCACCAGGCAGGCATCACCCTCATTTCCCACATGGGAAACTGAGGCTGGGACAGGCTGTGTCTTGTTGAAATTCACACAACTGTCAAAGAGAGGAGCTTGATCCCAGTCCAAGCAATCTGACTCCACAGCCTCTGAGTTTCACCACCTTGCCTTTGAGAGAGAGAGACAGAATGAATGAATAAATCATACGGTGCTAGGCATTCCTCTAGGACTTGAATTCAAAGGGAAGCCAAAAGATCATCTGAGACTGCAGCCAAACCTTTCCCCAGTTCACATAACAAGATCAAAAAGCTGCTCATGGCCCTTGAGGTTGGTTAAGCATAGGTGAACTCAGTCTAATTACAACTGAAGCCCAGAACAAATCAACTCAACCCAAGAAGAATCTGGTTGATCTGCCCCTCACCCTAACCACCTAATATAGTTAGGCTCTGTGTCCCCAAATCTCATCTTGAATTGTAATCCCCATAAATCCTCACACGTCAAGGGAGAGACCAGGTGGAGGTAATTTAATCATGGGGGCGGTTCCCCCATGCTGCTCTCATGATTGTGAGTTTGCACAAGATCTGATGGTTTTATAAGGGGCTCTTCCCCCTTCACTTGGCATTTCTCCTTCCTGCCACCTTGTAAAGTAGGTGCCTGTCTTCCCCTTTGCCTTCTACCATGATTGTAAGTTTTCTGAATCCTCCCCAGCCATGCTGAACTGTGAGTCAGTTAAACCTCTTTCCTTTATAAATTACCCAGTCTCAGGCAGTTCTTTATAGCAGTATGAAAACAGACTAAAATACCACCCAACAGAGAAAAATCCTTATATGCTATGTGAGAGAAACAAGCAAATAAAGGAAAAATTATATTTCTTTTTTATAGACTATATTCAGATAAAGTTTTAAAAAATATTCTTATGTATGAGGAAGTAGGAAAATACATAGTGGTGTACTGGAGCCAGTTCTGTTCACAAAAGCCAATTGTGCATATCTTTTCCTAATTGTCTGTTCTGTCATGTTAAATTGTGCTGGTAGCTTGAACTCAGCTATAGTGAGGGTATTTATACAATGATAATTGGCAAATGCTACAAATCAGGGCTGCTGCATTGTTGACTTGCTGCTGCTGCCTCTTCAGAGAGCTGATTGTTAAACATTTATACATACCAATGAAAATATGACCTACAATCAAGAGAAAAAACAGTCACTAGAAGCAGATCAATAGATGGCCTAGTTATTAAGCAGAAAGGGACTTTAAAGTAGCTATTATAAATATTTTAGGGAATATACAGAAAAATATGGGCACAAAGGGTGAAGAGATGGAGTTTTTCAGAAGAGAAATAGTAACTCTAAAGTGAACTAAGTGGATATAATAGAAATAAAAATTTTATTATCTGAAATAAAGGATTCATTTATGGTCTTAGACACTACAGAAGAAAGGATGAGTGAAACTTGAAGCTAGATCAATGCCAATTACGCAAACAAAAGCAGATAAAGAAAAATAATTGAAAAATAATGAATAGAGCATCAGTAACCTGTGGGTTAATACTAAACTATCCGATGTGTACACTATTTGGAGTCCCAGAAGGAAAGGATAGATAATGTGGCAGAAAAAAACATATTTGAAGAAATAATGTTGCACGAAGAGAAATATTAACTTGTAGATCTAAGATGTTCAGTGAACCCTAAGAAGGATAAGTCAAAAACAAAAATAGACAAAACATCCTAGGCATATCATAGTCAACTTGATTAAAAAAATGTAGAGTATGGTGGTTTTATAACATATCTACAAATTCTTTGATACCTATCCCTTCAAGAAGTGATGCCTAATTCTTCTCCCCGTAAGTGTAGGTCTAACTTAGTGACTTCCTTCTGGTAAAGCAGGTGGCAAAAGAGACAGTGTGTAAGTTAAGACAAGGTCATAAAAGGTGCTGTGGCTGCCTCTGTGCTCACCCTTAGATTACTCACCCTAGGAGAAGTCAGATGTCATATAGTGAGGAGACTCAAGCAGACCCATGGTGAGGTCCACATAGTAAAAGAAAACAATGAGGGTTCTTGCCAACAATTAGCAAAGAACTAATGCCTCCTGCCAATGGCCTTATGAGTGAGCCATCCAGAGGTGGATCCTCCAATCTCAATTCAACCTTTAGATGTTGGTAGTTCCAGCCAACATCTTGATTACAGTCTCATGAAAGATCCTAAGCAAGTGCCATGAAACTAAGCTGCTCCCAAATTCCTGACCCACAGATGCTATAAAATAGTTGTTTAATTTGTAAATCACTAAGTTTGGAGGATAATTTGTTACACAGCAATAGATACCTAATGCAAAGAGAAAACCTGAAAGCAAATAGGGGAAAATGACTCATTATATTCAGAGGAACAACAGTAAGAAATAACATTACTTCCAAAAAAAAAACAATGCAAACTAGAATATAATAAGATTTTTACCATGGTTTAAAAAAACAAACAAACCTGTCAACTTACAATTCTATATGCTGCAAAAGTAGGCTTTAAAAATAACATCAAAATAAAGCATTTTTCAGATAAGTAGAATACGAAAGAATTTATTGCCATTATAGTCACATTAAAAGACATGATAGAGGATGCTCATCAGACTAATGGGAAATTATGGCTGAAGGAAACTCACATCTATAGAAAGGAATGAAGATAGCTATAACTATAAAATACTCTTTTTCTTTTTAAATAAATCAAGAGAAATTTGTAAATTCTGTAAATTTGTAATTTTTTTTTTTTTTTTTTTTTGAGACAGAGTCTTGCACTGTAGCCCAGGCTGGAGTGCAATGGCACGATCTCACTCACTGCTACCTCTGCCTCCTGAGTCCTGGTTCAAGCAATTCTCCTGCCTCAGCCTCTGGAGTAGCTGGGATTACAGGCACTGTAATGGGATTAGCCACCATGCCCAGCTAATTTTTGTATTTTTAGTAGAGATGGGGTTTCACCATGTTGGCCAGGCAGGTCTTGAACTCGACCTCGTGATCCACCTGCCTCAGCCTCCCAAAATGCTGGGATTACAGGCATGAGCCACTGTGCCTGGCCTTGTAAATTTGTAAATTTTCTAATAAGAGAAAATAAATTCTGCTTTTAGACAAGATGCAGTAACGGGGGCTGCATATACCCTGCCATGTGAAACAGTAACAAAAAATGACAAAATATATGAAATATGCTTTTCAAGACACTGGACATCAAAAAGTGAAGAACAGTGATTCCTGAGATATGGGAACAAATGAGGGAGACCTATGATTGCCCCAGCATACTGTTTTAGAGTTTCCAGGGTACTGGGGCAAGAGGGGGGTTTCAGGTAGAGCCTGGTAGACACCGTGAGTTGAGGAGATAGAGATGAGAGTCCAGGGAGACTGAGGCATCTAGAGTTTGCAAGACAGAGCACCAGAGAGGAGAAGATGGCACAGAGGAGGGACTCAAGAGATCTGCAGAGAGCACCCATAGACTAGCCAGCAGGGTACTGATCGGCAAGGAACCACTTGAGATGATTCAAGGGAACAGTGTCTAAAGCCCACACAGGGCTGGGAACATTGCCTGCTTCCACCAGCCAGACTGGAAAACCTCACAGTTATGGACATTGGGTAGAGCACTGAGAAGGGTCTTACCCTAGTGACAGGACATAACTAGCTCTCAACTAAACACTGCTGGTCCTGTCTAAAAATATCTCAAAAACAAGACCTGAATAACTTTCCAAGTAACTTAATTGTGTCCCAAAACAAAGTTCAAGAATATTTATAGAAAAACAAAATTTTCAGCACCCTAAAAGGATAATTCATAATGTCTGCTAGACAATCAAAATTTACCATGCTGAAGAGAAGTGGGAAATACGATTCATGGAGTAATCAGTCAATAAAAAATTTACCAGTTCTTATATTGTCAACTTAAACAGTTCTTATAAATGTATTCTGTTTGTTAAAAAGTCAGAGACATGAAAGACATTAAAAAGACCCAAATTGAACTTGGAAAGACGAAAATGAAAAGTACACAGTAGCCCCCTCTTATTCACAGTTTTAATGTCCACAGTTTCAGTTACCTGGGGTCCAAAAATATTAAATGAAAAATTCCAGGCCGGGCGTGGTGGCTCACGCCTGTAATCCCAAAGCTTTGGGAGGCCGAGGGGGGCGGATCACCTGAGATCAGAAGAGAGACCGGCCTGGCCAACATGGCGAAACCTCATCTCTACTAAAAATACAAAAATTAGCTGGGTGTGGTGGCACACGCCTGTAATCCCAGCTACTCGGGAGGCTGAGGCAGGAGAATTGCTTGAACCCAGGAGGGAGAGGTTGCAGTGAGCTGATATCGCACCACTGCACTCCAGCCTGGGAGACAGAGCAAGAGACTGTCTCAAAAAAGAAAAAAGAAAAATTTCCAGAAATAAACAACAAGCAAGTTTTAAATTGCACACACACCTTTCTGAGTAGCATAATGAAATCTCAGTCATCCATTTGTCCAGCATACCCATCCTATATATGTGACGAACCCATTACTAACTTCATAGCCATCTTGGTTATCAGATCCACTGTACTACATTGCAGTGCATGGGTTCAAGCGGCCCTTCTCTGACTTAATAATGGTCCCAAGACACAGGAGCAGTGATGCTGGCATGTTGTTATTATTGTTCCATCTTATTATTTGTTGTTGTTAATGTCTTACTGTAACTAATTTATAAATTAAACTTTTTCGTGGATATGTATCTATAGGAAAGTTGTCTCTTGGTATTCTCAGAGGATTGGTTCTAGGACAGCCCCCTCCCCAGCCCCCATGGATACCAAAATCTATGGTTGCTCAAGTCCCTTATATAAAATGGCATAGTATTTGCATATGTAAACTAAAAATAAAATCCTAAGTCCCCTACCAACTGAATGGACTGTCTCTTGCCCAAGGGGACCCTGGAAAAGCCTTAAAAACTGAGTTCCTGGAAATGACAGGACAGGAGGTCAGACACTCCTCATTATACCTCCTCCCTTTTAGAGTTTAGACACAACAACTGACCACCATTGATATTAAAATAGAGACTGTAAGACTGACAGAACAGACTCTTTGTGGCAATAAGATAACAAATTATAAACAGGACCTTAGGCCATGCCAGAAATATGTTAAGTTGCATACCCCCTACACTTAAAGGAGAAGCTGTGTTATAACTGCCACAGGCTTTTCTTTCTCTCTAGCAGCTAAACAAGCACTGGCCTGGAGATAAGCAAGATTAACACAATTTGTAGCTCCATCAGATGCTCAGTAAATGACCCCAGCCCCTGTTCCACCACAACTATAGCTTTGATTGGACTGCTGATTCCAGTAACCTTCTGATTAAGGAGACCACTGACCGTGGACTGGTTTTGGCCCAGTTACAGAGGCTGTGCGTTGAGTGCCTTTGTGTCTCTGCCTGCCTTTTGACTTATAGGGCCTTACTGTAATACATTTAAATATTAAGTCTCCACCCCAAGGTGAACATGGGTTGTATGTTACATGCATGTTCTATATACCTGCATTCAGGACTACCCTCATGAATATTCATAATTTCCCCTGTAACCTGTTGAATATGTATATTTAGCCAACCCTTTCTATACAAAGCTGCTACCCCAACCCCTCCTCCTTCAAAGTGCCAGACTCTGGTCTTCGCCTGAGGCTATGCGTTCCAGCCTGCAGGATGGCCACTTCACAGGCTGTAACCTTTTACAGGAAATAAAGTCACCTTTTCTACATTTACAGATCTCATGATTTTTAAAGTTAACACAAATAATCTATGCACATCCTCCCATATACTTTAAACATCTCTATATTATTTATAATACCTAATACAATGTATATGCTATATAAACCGTTGTTAGACTGTATTTTTAAAATTTGTAGTTTGTTATTGTTATTTTCTATTGCTTTTTTAAAAAAAATACTTTTGATCGGCAGATGGTTGAACCCATGGATTAGGAACCCACAGATACAGGGGGCCAACTATATATAGAGGGCTTGATACTATCCAATTTCAGGTGTCCACTGGGGGTCATGGAATACATCTCCAGTAGATAAGGTAGGACTACTGTACATATTATCTGTTTCCATTTATGTGACGTTCTGGAATTAGCAAAACTCACCTATGATGTTAGAAATCAGAATAGTGGCTGCCTCTGCAGGATGACGATTACCTGGGAAGGAGCTCAAGGGAATTTTCTGAGATGATGGAAATGTTCCTATCTTGGTTAGGATTGTGGTTACTAGATGTCTTTACTTGTCAAATTTCATAGAATCTTACACTTTAGACCTGTGTATCTCATTGTATGTAAATCACACCTCATTCAACTTTTTAAAAAGAGAGAGAAGAGGAAACAGAGCAAGAACATGGGTATGCTAGTTCTTTAACTTTCCTGTCCTTGACCTTCTCCACCACTGGGTTCCCCTCATTCCAACAGTCAACACTCCCCAGCCAGCATCAGCCTAGGTCCTGTTTCCTACATGTCCTTGGGTGATAATGTTCTGGGCAACAATCACTGAATTTTTCACAGCTTTCTCAATTTGGAGCAAAAGTTGTCACTTGTTTAAAAATAACTCAACATACAACTTACAAAATTAATTTAAAGAAAACGTAGAATTCTTGAAAAGTTTCACCATATTAAGAGAGAACTCTTATCTCTACAAACGCATATGGTAGTCCCCCCACTTAACCTGGAGTCTACATTCCTAGACCCTGGTGGATGCCTGAAACCTTGGATAGTCCCAAACCCTATTATATACTGTTTTTTCCTATACATACACACCTATGAAAAAGTTTAATTTATAAATTAGGCACAGTAAGAGATGAATAATAATGAATAATAAAATACAGCAATTATACCAATTAGCCAGCATTGCTACTCTTGTGTTTTGGGGCCATTATTATGTCAAATAAGAATTACTTGAACACAAGAATTACCACCACAGTGGATCTGATAATAAAGATGGCTACTGAGTTACTAACAGGCAGGTAAGGTAGACAGTGTCCATACACTAGGCAAATGGATGATTCATGTCCTAGGTGGGACAGAGTGGGATGGTGTGAAATGTCATCACTGTACTCAGAAAGTCGCAGTTTAAGACTTTTGAAAGCCTGGTGCGGTGGCTCATGCCTGTAATCCCAGCACCGTGGGAGGCTGAGGCAGGAGCATTGCTTGAGTCTAGGAGCTCGAGACCGGTCTCAGGCCTTTGGCCACAGACTGACATGGTGTCACAGAGTGACATGGTGAAACCATGTCACTACAAAAAAAAAATTAAAATCGCCAGGTGTGGTGGCATATGCCTGTGGTCTCAGCTGCTCAGGAGGCTTAGCTGAGATGGGAGGATCATTTGAGCCCAGAAGGTCAAAGCTGCAGTAAGCCTTGTTCACATAACTGCATTCCAGCCTGGGTGACAGAGACCCTATCTCAAAAACAAAAGACTTGAATTGTTTCTGGAATTTTCTATTTAATATTTTTGGACTTCAGCTGACTGTGGGTACGTGAAACTTTGGATAAGGGGGGACTTCTGCACATAGTGACAGCTTTGAGTCCTGCTTACACGATGCCAGCAATGATGAAGAGTCATTAGGAACAGCAGATCTAGAAGCAATTAATAAAAAGCTAACCAGATCCAACTTTTAGTTCAGAAGAAATCGATTTGATAACAAAAGAGTTGAACAAAGAGAAATCTAAATATTCTAAACCAGAGGTTGGCTGCTGAAATTTCAAGAAGGATGGGATATCTGACAAGGGGCACTCCCCATACGGCCATTCATCAAGGAGTCAGAAGACAACAGAAAAGAGTTTTTCACCTACCTCTCCTCCCGCACACACGCATACTCCACTTTGCTATAGCGTTTCTTTCCTCTGCCTCTTCCTTCAGTAAAGATCTTTATAGCCAATGTATCCAGGAGGACAGTCCACAGCACGGGGACCTCCTCTTCCTCCTGGTCTTTCAGAAAGCATCTGTGAATCACCTTCAGCATACTTGCCACTGGAAGACATCTTTGGCATTTATCCTGAAAATAATAGTGAATTATCTTCAGTGCTGACTCAGCTTTCAAAAGAGCCTGCTACTGAAAATCCAGAACCACAACAAGAAACGTGGGAATTTTGTCTCTCTTCCAAATTTATTTTTAATTATCTCTCATTTTTAGTTTAAGGAAGTGCTATACCTTCAGTGATTACACTTCTGCCTAAATGAAAGCTTCACAGTATTATAATTCTTGAGCTAGTGTTTTGTAAATAAAGCTGATTTACATATTAATCCCATTGAGTGAATTATTTACTTTATCTTGTACTCTCTGGATAGTATAAATATTGTGTTTAATTTGATTAAGGGTCCATGACACATGAACAATACTGGAAGTATCACATGCACAATGCTGAAATTGAATATATTTGAAATGGCAAAAGACATTTTTATATGTCAAAAGGTGTTTCATTGTAGTTTTAAGACAAATGTGAAGTGGCCTGATGTTTTTATTAGACAAAGTAACTTGATATTTACCTGAATACATTTAAATTGGAATGTTTAAAACAATTGAGAGTGAGAAAGTTTAATAGGACTATCTCATTATTTTAAGCCCTGTTAGACTATATGTAGCCTCTGCCCTTCCTCATCCCCCTACACAGATAACTCCCCATCCGTAAGTCCAGGCAGAACCTTGAAAAGGTTGGTAATGTGGACTAGTCATAAGAATGTGCGTCTAAAAGCTCAGGTCAGTACTTACCAGCTGACCTTAGACAAGTCATTTTCCCTTTTGGAGCTGTGGTTTCCTTTGTCATAGGCCATGATTAACACCAGCCTCCAGGAACAATTGAGATGATCAGTGGGAAATCATGTCATTAAGATAAAAGAACTACACACAGGGGATTTAAAGAGGCAGCGTCTTGTGTTTGTTTAACATATAAGCTTAGAAGCCAACAGCCTAGGTTTGATTCTAGCCTCAGTTTCTAGCTAAGCAGGGAAACCAAGTCTGTTTTCCCATTTTTAAAAGGGTGGACAAAGGGATGATTTCATCACTCAGAAAGTCACAGAATCTAAGACTTATGAATTGTTTTGCTTTTGGAATTTTTCATTTAATATTTTTGGACTTCATTCGACTGTGGATAACTGAAACCATGGAAAGGAAAACCGCAGATAAGGGTGGGGAACTTCTGTACATACTAATGGCTTCTAGTCCTGCTTAAAAGATACCAGCAATGAGAACTACTTTTTAATGGGGAAAATCATAACATCTCCTCATGGGTAATCATGGAGAATGAAGGAGCTAACTCAGACGGAGCTCTTGGCAGGGTTTCTAGCTTGCTATAGTTGCCTGTGTGATGGTTAATATTAGGTGCCAACTTGATTGGATTGAGGGATGCCTAGAAGACTGATATAGCATTGTTTCTGGGGGTATCTGTGAGGGTGTTGCCAGAGGAGATTAACATCTGAGACAGTGGACTGGAAGAGGAAGACCCACTCTCGATGTGGGTGAGCACCATCCAATCAGCTGCCAGTGTGGCCAAAACAAAGCAGGAGGAAGGAGGTGGGATAACCTTACTTGCTGAGTCTTCTAGCTCCCTTCTTTTTCCCCTGTGCTGGATGCTTCCCTCGGCTCCTGCTGCCCTCGGACATCAGACTCCAGATTCTTCAACCTTTGGACTGTGGGACTTGCACCAGTGGCTTGCCGGGGGCTCTCACACCTTTGGCCACAGACTGAAGGCTGCATCATCTGCTTCCCTGGTTTTGAGGCTTTCGGACTCGGACTGAGCTGCTACCAGCTTCTCTCTTCCCCAGCTTGCAGACGGCCTATCGTGGGACTTCGTCTTGTGAGCATGTGAGCCTATTCTCCCTATATACATACATATATCCTATGGGTTCCGTCCCTCTGGAGAACCCTGACTAATACACCCAGCATACACTAGCTAGCATGCTTATTTCTTAAGATACTGACCACTCCTGTAGCATCAGTCAGTCCTGTGCTCACTGCTATGTGCTGGGAAGTCCACAGGGACCTTTAACTCACCAAGTCCAAACCCAAATCCACCACCCTCTCCCCAGCCCAGCCATCCTCCTCCTTTCACCATGTCTCTCCTTGCAACCTCTGCCACTCGACCCAGCTCCCCTCCCTTCCTCCATCCCTAAGTACCCACCCTCCCTCAGGCACCAAATCTGGGGAACTCTCTCCCTCTGCAGAGTCCCTAGTTTCTGCCACCTGAATCCCTGGGCCAAGGCCCCATTGTCCCAGGAGCATGCAGTGGCCACCTTGTTGGCTCCTGCTCAGTCTGCCCTGACACCCAGCCGCAAGGAAGTTCCCATGGCACAGCTCCAATGAGGCCTCTCTCCAGCTCAATCAGCACCCATGACTCCTGTTTCTTACAGAATCAAATCTCATCTCTAGCACTGCAGGCCTTGCCCTTGTGTAGAGATTTTTCCCTTCTTGGCCTTCTGGTGTGCTGTTTGAGGGGCAGTATGAGGATGTGGCCACCTCCTGACCATACCATCACATACCTAACTCTAGGCCTTTGCTCACGTGGTTTGCTCTGCCTGGACTCCCTCCTGAGTTCTCCATGTTTAAGGTTTCCTTCTCACTCCTAGGTCTAGCTTCCAGCATCCCCCACTCAGATAAGCCCCCCAATCCCCACCCCCGGCAATGCCAGGGCATGCTAGCTACAGCCTGCTGCATGTGCCAGCTCTGGCTCAGCCTGCCTTTTCTCTGCCCCATAAAGCATAAGCAGGACTGGATACATAATCTCCAGGGCCCAGTATAAAGTGGAAATCAGAGCCCTTTTTTCCAAATTATTAAGAATTATGAAATGGATAAATCCTAGTTGAGGGACATTCTACAAAATACCCAATGAATAATTCTCAAAAGTGTCAAGGTCATCAAAAACAAGGAAAGACTGAGAAACTGTCACAGCCAAGGGGAGCCTGAGGAGTCACAATGACTGTATGCCATGTGGGATCCTGAATGGGATCCTGGAACAGAAAACAGAAGGACATTAGGTAAAAACTAAGGAGATCTGAATGAACTTTAGCACATAATAATGTATCAGTGGTTCATTAACTGTAGTAAAGGTACCATGCTAATGTAAGAGGTTAATAATTAAGGAGACTGGGTGAGGGGCATATGGGAACTTTCTGTACTATATTTGCAATTTTTCTGTAAAACTAAAACTCTTCTAAAATGAAAAGATGGCCTTTTAAACATTCACAACAATAAAAGAATTTTGAGAAGGTGACAGCAGAGGCGATAAATAAGTTATAATGTCCAAGACAGAATCGAGATTTGAACCCGGATCTGCCTGAGCCCAAGGCTTTTGTGACCAACGGCTTGCATTGCCTGAACAGCAGTGAGAAGACCCTGGAGGGGTTGGTGGAAAAGACTGGGTAAGAAGGATGGAAGGAAGAAGGTTGTCACAGTACTTAGTAGAGGTTAAGAGTCCAAGTTTAATGACCCAGGCCACATATAGTATGATTCCATTTATATGAAATGTCCAGAATAGGATAGAAAGTAGATTAGTGGGTGCCAGGGGCTGGGGGAGGGGAGAATGGGGTTAATGGTATGGGATTTCTTTTGGAGGTGATAAAAATGTTCTCCAATTAGGTAGTGGTGATGGCTGCACAACATTGGGAATATACTAAAAACCACTGGATTGTGCACTTTAAAATGTTTAAAGCGGTACTTTTTTTTTTTTTTTTTTTTTTTTTTTTTGAGACAGAGTATCACTCTGTCGCCCAGGCTGGAGTGCAGTGGCACGATCTCGGCTCACAGAAAACCTCTGCCTTCTGGGTTCAAGCGATTCTCGTGCCTCAGCCTCCCGAGTAGTTGGGATTAACAGAGCACGATACCATGTCTAGCTAATTTTTGTATCGCTAGTAGGGATGGGGTTTCGCCATGTTGGCCAGGCTGGTCTTGAACTCCTGACCTCAAGTGATCCGCCCGCCTCCGCCTCCCAAAGTGCTGGCGTTACAGGCGGGAGCCACTGTGCCCGGCCGAAGGATTTAGAATAGTACCTGGCATATAGTAAGCACTCAACCTTAGCTCTGATAATATTATTACAAAGAGATGGTAAAGCGTTAAGGACTTCAGCTTTAGGCGCTTCCCTTCTCCAGGGTCCAGGTTTTTGGGGTCCGTTCTGGACCGAACGACTCAGGGGAGGCATCGTGAACTCATTCCCAAGCCTTCCCACTCAAGATCCTGCAAACGGAGTCGTCTGAGTGCCACTTCCCCTGACAACCCGGGACAAGGACCCTGTCAGGGCGGCCCCAGGCGGGGTGGGGCCAGGACAATTCTCCCATCGCCGGAGGAGGGAGACTGGCGGCCACGGGGAGGCGTAAGCGGCAGCGCGCCGCCTGGTGGCACCTTCGCGCACACGGTCCCGACGGAGCGGGAGGCGTCAACCCCAAGCCGGCAGCCACTCCTGCCGGGAGCCCCTACAGCTGCTTTTAAATCGTAATTGTTATCAAATAGGCAGTTTTTATACAGCCAGATTATTGGCCTTATTATTCTTCTTAATACTGTGAAGTAATTATTATTCCTGTTTTACAATTGAGGAAACTGACGCTGGGAAAGTTTCAGTAACTGGCTTAAGATCCCCCAGCAGGTTAAGAGCAGCCCCCAGGTTTAGGGCCACAGCCCTCCAGATCCAGAACTCTTTCCTACACACTCCTGTGGTTTGAGACAAGTGATGGTAGCCGCTGGAAGCATCTGCAGTCCCCACCAAGGGTGAGAACTGGCTCTGGGACTGATTTCAAAGCAGATCTATGCCACAAAGCCTGCCCTACTTTCAGCCTCAGAACCCCCAGACCCCAGGAAATAGAGGGGAGGGGAGGGTGGGGCTCACATAGCAACTCTTAGGCCCTTTGACCATCAACCCCTTTCCCCCCAGCCTTATTAATGTACCCACTCAACCAAGGTTGCTTGCATCCCTGCTATGCCAGAAACTGTCTTCAGTGCTAGATATATCATGGGGAACAGGGAACACAGGGCACCTGACTTCAAGCAACTCACTGCCTCGTCCTCATGCTTAACTCCCAGCAGGATGCCTTTGCTGTGAGGCCCATGGCACTCGGTTTGGGAACACCCTGGCAAATCTTAATCCTGCTATCCTAATGTGTCATCCCCCAGGCAGGGACCCTGCCCATTCTTCACCCATCCCGGGGAAAGGTATGGCTCAGGGGGAGTCTGACTCCCTCTGAAGCCCCTTGCCTGGCCTCAACTGACAGCCTGCACTCTTGAGATGCCAGGGCTGGAGAGGAACCACATCTGCAACTGCTCAGCTGCAGGTGGCTAGAGAAGGCTCAGAGACTTGGTACAGGAGCAGGGGCACAGAGCAGTTACAGAGAGATTCCCAACATGCAAAATCCCATACCCTGATGCTGGAGTCCTGGAGGGAGAGCAGGGCCCGGGACCTCCCAAGAGTATATTTCAAGAGTTGAGAGAGTGGTTAGGCTGAGAAGGGAAGTGGGGCAGGGACTGGCAGGAGAGGGGGTAATGTCTTCCTTTTGCTTGCCCCCATCTCCAGTCCCCCTTCTCTCCACCCAGGAATTAAAGCCGTGAAACCTGATACTTGGACTAGAAGGGCCTGCTGGGTATACTTTACCACCTAAACAGCAAAGTTCCAAGGGCTGGAACTTTTTAGAAAAATCTCCAATACCCCACTGGCCTGAAGGAGGGAGAGAAAGAGGTTGGGGGGAGAGAGAGAACATGCTGTGGTCTCTGCATGCTGCCCGTCTCTGCTGAGGTCCCTGCTGAGCTCTCCAGCACAGGCACAACCTTGACCATGTGCCTGCATCCAGGGGATGACCGTCAGATGTGGGTCTTGGCACAGGCGTGCCTGTATGTGTTTCCTGGCAGTAGTTAAGTATCCAAATATCTATTTGTCTTGGGAGTCATCTGCCTATTTGTGTTTTTAGTTGTGTGCGCCTGTGTGTTTGCTTTTTTTAGGCATACATCTTTGGTATGTGGGTATCTCTGGAGTCGGGTGCCTATTTGTAGGTGTGATGTTTATGGGAGGTGAAACATTGCACCTGTTGTCTTTGTTGTATGTTTTCGTGTGTGTACCTTTGCAGGTGTGTATGGGTGGGTAGTTGTGTGTGTGCATGTGTATTTGCAAGGTGGAGTTGGTTTGGGTGTGCTGAGCTGTTGACTGTCTCATCCACTGCCCTTGCTAGGGCTGTCAGAGGCCAAGCTAAGCAACCTACCTTTGCCCGCAGCAGCCTTTCTCAATTGATGGAAGTTCTTCCCCCAGGGAGTCCCAGTCCACCTGTTGCCACCCTCCTGATGCTGGGTGCCCAGTCAGAGAGGGTTAGGGAGATGTGCTGATGGCATGCACGGCCTCCCCTAGATACTCCAGACCCCGGCTTGTGAGGGGAGTGTGTGTGGAGAGGGTACTAGTCCTGCCTTCACCTCACCTCTGGGGAAACAGCTAGGACAGTCCCCTTCGCACAGCCCAATCCAGCCCCAGGGAAGGTGTTCAAGTGAGGCTCCCCCGTTTAGAGGGTTTCTTTCCAATCCCATCTCCCCCATCCCCTTTGCTCAGTCACTCAGTCACTCCGAGCAGTGTGATCTCCGGCAGGTGGCTTTACACCTCTGTGCCTCAGGTCCTTCATCTGTAAAATGGGATGTAAATGGTGCTTACTTCAGAGGGTTGTGAGAATTAACTGACATGATGCATACAGAGTGCTTAGCCCTGTGCCTGGCACAGGGAAGGTCTTTGCCTATGTTAGCTGATCCGCTCGTTCTGATCTCTGTGGGTTTCAATCCCAAGACACTGCCCATCCTTCAAACCTCACCTGTCCCCACGTGCTCCTTGGACCACCTTTGGGTGGTCAGGACTTTCCCCCTGGAATCAGACTGGCTGGGAGGGGAGAATCTTGGAAAGAGATTATTGACACTTGCACTGCAATTTCCACACAAGTTTTAAAATTTAATTCTATACCCCCTTATGAAATAGTTATCCTTTTCCTCCATTTTACAGATGATGATGAAGGGAGCAACAGAATTGTTAAGTAACTTGTTCAAGGTCACACAGTAAATAAGGGGCAGAGTCCAAGTTTACACTGAGCCAAAAATGGCTGTCCCACTGTCAGGTAGGAGGCTAGTTTACAACAACGCAGGATCAGAGTGCTGGAGGGGTTTCCAGGGGTTAACAGTTCTGCCGGAGATCATACAGACAAGCAGAGCCAGCCAGGATGATCCTAATCTATACCCAGCTTCATATCGCTGTAAGCCCCCGCGTAACCAGGACTTGGTGTTCTCATTTTGGGAGCCTTTTTTTGGAAAGACCCCCACATGTGGAAGGCAGAGCGCATACTACAGACAGGGGAGCCAAAAGTGAGAGTCCTATGTTTAATCAGAGGAGAAAGCTGACATGGCCAAGCCAAATGAAGGCGCAAAGCCAGATTTCCTTAATTTGGGGGAGCGAAAATTGGGCCGCCTCCACGTCCAGCCATTCTCCAGCGGCCGGGTTTTTCAAAACGCTGCGCCCAGCGTCTCGCGAGGACCCTCCCCCCGGGTCCCCCAGCTCTGCCGCGGCCGCGCCCAGATGGCCGTCGGATCCCCCCTCAAGGTCCCCCTGCCGGCTCCGCCCTCGGCCGCCCAGGCCCCGCCCCGGCCGCGCGCGGTCCCCTCGGTTGGCGAACTCACTCCGGCGAGCGAGCGGCGGCGCTCGGCATTCTGGCAGGCGGCTGGGGCCGGCTAGGGCGCCGGAGCCGCACGCAGCCGCGGGGCTCCGAGAGGCGCGCACTGGGGCTGGGACTGCGCGGCGCCGCCGCTGCGAGCGCCACTGAGCGGTCGCGCAACTTCGGAGGCACAGCGCCGGAGCCAGGCGAGCGCTCAGAGACCCGGAGCCAGAGGGGCGCGCCGGAGCCTGGTTCGAGAGCCGGCGCCAGGCACCCACCGCGCTCCGAGTGCCAGGCGGCCCTCCGCGCAGCGTGGCTTCCGCTGCCCCCACGGAAGGCACGGGCTGGCGCTGCCGGGCGCCGGGGAGGACGGCGAGGAGGAGGCGGCGGCGGCGGAGACGGCGGCGGCGAGACTGGGGCCAGGGAGACAGCCCTGGGGGAGAGGCGCCCGAACCGGGCCGCGGGAGCATGTGGGCCCGGAGCGGAGCTCGGGGCGCGCTGCTGCTGGCACTGCTGCTCTGCTGGGACCCGAGGCTGAGCCAAGCAGGTAGGAAGCGATCGGGCCTGGGGGCGCGGGGCTAGGGGACCCTTGCGCCTCACTCTGTCCTGAAGTTGAGGTGGTCTTTCGTCGCATCGATGCGCGCAGGAAAAGCGGCAAGGGCGCCCAAGTTCTTAGAAGGTAGATTTTACTGCCTCCCAAAGTGGGCAATGGCGCATCCACATCGCGGGAGGGGGGAGCAGGGAAGGGGGTTCACAGTAAGCTGAAAGCTCCCTGCTCGCTCCTGAAAGGGATCCCTTCTTCTCCCTGGAAGGGGTGTAGGAGTCAGGGTCTGAGTCTCCGGGAGGATCCGCCTCCTGGGGACGCCCGGCTCTCCGCGCGCCTGGCATCCGCCCCGTAAAAGAACATTGGCTACATAAGCAAGGTGTGCGCTCGCTGCCGTACGCCGGTAACTTACTAGTCTGGTCCCGGCTCGCCTAGGCTCTTAGGCGCTATAGGGACAGGAATCTGCAGACTAGAGGGAGAGAGCGAAAAGACCTGCTGAACACAGGAAGCGCTCCGGCAGCCTCGGCAGGCCGGCTTGCAGGGCTCCTGAAGCGGGGAGGGCTAAGTCTTGCACACATGGCTTTCCCCGAGATCGCTGGGCCCGCAGGTCTGGAAGAATTATTATTATTATTATTATTATTATTATTATTATTATTATTTTCTGAGTGTTGGAGTGTGTGTGTGTGTGTGTGTGTGTGTGTGTGTTGGATGCGGGTAGGGGTTCTTAGCGATCCTGCGGAGTTTCCTTTTAAATGGGTCACTGACATTCTCGCTGTCCGGGGAACAGACTAGGTGCGCTCTCCTTGGTACAGCGCCCGCTCTGGACCCACCAAGATGACTTCAGCGAACTGGTGGGCTCCGAAATAAAGTCCCTAACCTGCCTCTCTCGCCGTGGATGAATACGTTTCTCGCTCGTCCTGTAGCTGGACCCGGCGTCGCTGGCTGGGCTGCGTCTTCTCGGGGAGGCTGTGGACTGAATGGAGCCAGCCTCTCTCTGGTACCCGAACCCAAGCAAGTGGGCTGGCCACGGCTGCCGGGCGCCTCGGCTCCGGAGCCAGGTGGGGACGGGGCCTCCTGCACGGAGTCCTCTCTGAGTTGAGGCTGAGAATGGAGCAGGAAAACTGGAGCAGAAAGTGGACGAGATGACGCAGCCCTCCCCACCTCCTACCTCCTGCTGCGAAGTTGACATCCGCCCTTCCCCCCTCCATAGCCAAAGATTCCTCATTCTGGAATTAGTGATTCCCACGGCCAGGAGTGAGGGCTTGGCTTTAGCACATTCCCCACTTTTTTTTTTTTTTTTTTTTTTTTTTCTGGTGCAAGTCCTGTGCAGTAGAGTTACAACACTCAACCATTTGATCCAAGTTAATTATGATTTGGGCAGACTCTGGTATTTAAAGCAGTGTTTTGAAGTTGGAAGGTAATGATGGGGATGGGGAAGGCAGGCTGCTGAATGTCCAACCTTGTTTTAAAGGGTGCAGTTAGACGTGGGAGGTGCTTGGTTGGGGTGTTGGTTTCTGGTTGGAGGGGGTTTGAGGAGATGATTGAAGGGTAGGGTGAAGTCTCTGTAAATGGCACATGGGCAGGGTTGTGTCTTGGGAAGCTGCTTTTGTACCAGCAGGACAGTGGGATCAGGAATAAATACTTAGGTTACCAGGAATGAGGGGCTGCTGTAGGAGAAAGACAAGACTGGTTGGCCTATAGTTCTCTGGGTGGGTGGGCTTGGCCAGGAAGGCTGGGGGTGGCCTGCATTTCCTGCTTAACAAAGCATCCAGCCCCCACCTTCCCCAGAAGAAACCCCAGGCCCAGGGCTTTGATGGATTTGGGCACGAATGGTGCCCAGTCAGAAATGGCCTCTAATACCCGGCTTTGATTTCTCACCAGCGAGCAGAAGCGGTGTTGGAATTGTGCTCATTACTTAGCGCGGCAGGAGCTGCCTGCCCACCAGCCTGGAGAGGGGCCAACTGGTGGGGTCGGCCTGCAGCCTTCTCATTGCCCAGAATGTGTGGCCCTTAGAAACCTGCCTTCAGGAGGGAGACCATGTCCCTTCCTCCCACACAATCTTGTTTTTCTCTAATGCCACAGGCACAGAGCATCATTCTTTCAGAATGTTCTTTGGGTTTTTCCAGTGGATCCTTCACAAGCTCCATTTCACTGATGGGGAAAATCAAGGCCAGAGTGTTGGCTTTCTCCAAATCTTGCCTTCACTTGGCCACAGATTGAAGACGTGTGAAGGGCTCCTGTCCAATAGCCAGACTGATTCAAGCCCAGCAGACCCTCCCTCCTATTCTTATCCACCCACCCCTCTGCCATCAGACTCATAACAGACTGAGGCAGGCGAGGCTCTCTCTGCAAAGAGGGATCTTTACTGGGGGTGTCCAAGCTCCCCTCAAGTGGCAGGCACCTCTTTCTCCTCCCCACCCCACCCCATCCCTGGTGAATATGGGAATGAGCTCCCTTTACAGCACTGAGAATATTTTTAAGCTGTAAAGTCTGATGCTGGAGAAATCAAAACTGGAACCATAAAACCCCAGACCCTTAGAAGGTAATGTCAGCAAGTGACTAGCCAGAAAAGGCCACTTCAAAAGCTCTGGTTGGCCCTGGAAATCTCCTCCCACCCCACCTTTCAGCCCTTCCTGGAGCTTTTAATGAGCCTTTCCATGGCCTCTGGCTGGGATGGTTGAGAAGGAGTCGAGGTGTCAAGATAATACTTCTTTTTAAGGTGCAATTAAAATCACAGTTTTTGTAGTGTCTCTGCTTGGTGTGTGTGTGTGTGTGTGTGTGCTCGCGTGCGTGCGCCTGTGCACACACAATGATAGCCTGTCCTTGTCTCCCTCTGCACTCACTGTAGCAAACACCCATCTCACTTAAACAAATGGAAAATCAAGTGTCTTAATGGGTTTTCTCATTAAAGTGAAAGTACCACTGCAGGGGAGGAATTTCTCCTGTAATCTCTCTCCTCCACCTCTCTCCCCTCCCCCACAAACAGGGAATTCTGTAGGATAAAACAGTTCCCCTCTTTTCCAATCCATTTATTTAACTGTTGACACTTTGGGACAGGCCAACTTGCCCAAGGTCACACTGGGACTCACCGGTAGCGCCAGGACTTGAACTGAGGCCTCACAACCTCAATCTAGTGCTTCTAGCTCCTTCATTCCATCTGGACTGGAGACCCACCATCATGGGTGTGGGCTTGAGACTCTGAAATTGAGGCACCACTTAAGGCAGGCAGCTAAAGATAAGATCGCTTTGATGGCTGCTTTAGACTGGAACTCATGGCAGGATGGAGGAAAGAGGTTGAGAGTTGGGAGGGTGAAGAGGTGTTCCAGGAGAGGGGGAACAGGGCAGAGCCAAAGGTCAGGAGTGAAGCTCTGAGACCAGGCAAGTGCCCAAAGGTGGCTCCCCCAACCCCCAGCATTGGCCTCCTGAGCAACTGCCCTGACCTGGGGAAGGGAGACAGGTCACAAGCCAAGCTCCCTTGGGCTGCATGGCCAAATAAACATTAGCATTTTAGAGCTCTGCACCCATTTGTAGAGTTGGGGACAGAATATGTTTTTACTTTTTACTTATATTCAAAGCTTTAGGAGCCAGTGCCCTCCCCCACCTCTCTTTGTTGTTGAGTTTCTCCTGGACCGCAGGTCTAGTGACCCTTTTCCTGGGTGTCAGGCTTAAGATGAGGTCTGCCTCCTACGCCCCATTCCCTGAGCCACAGAGGTTTTCTAAGGAGGTTTGTGGGCTGCCTAAGACTTTGGGGATGGGCTGGGGGGAGATGGATCATTTCCATTCCAAGTGCTCTCGGACCAGGTTAGTGATTCTGAATAGACAGTGCTGGTACCTCCCTCCCCCAGGGCCTGCAGGCAGCCCGTCTTTTGACCCTCAGAGTTGGGGTTGGGTGGAAAGGAGACAGTTTGGAGGCCACTGCCGCCTTCAGGAAAGGGCAGAGGGGGCTGGGTCATAGGCTGGGACTTGGGGGTGGGAGCCTGGGCCCAGGGAAACTGCTGCCTGGGCAGATGGCCCCCAGAGGGTAGGGAGGAGAAAGCCGGCGCTCAGGCCAGAGCTGGCGCTTCTCTTGGCGTCCTCCTCCTTCTCCTCCTCACCAGTTTCCTAAACAGCTTCCACAAATAGAGTCATTAAAGCTGTGAAGGCAAAATGAAACCAAACAAGTGCGTTCTGTGCTTTTCTGTTTCTTATTTTTTTAAGGAAATTAAAAATACCGTAATTAGAATAATACAAGGAGAGAACACTTTCCGGAAGGCCTAGGGTACGGGCACTTCCCACCCACTGGGTTGGCTCAAGAGGTTGGGACTGGGGCGCCACCTCCCGCCCCCTTAGGGTCTGCGATCCGCCGGGGGCGCCGCGGGCTTTTCCGCCGGCTCCATGCATTTCCCTGAGGCAGGATCTTTTTGGGAGAAGCTGGAATCCCGGCGCTGGCCTCGGCCCCCGACTGGGAGTTGGGTGGCGCTTGACTGGAACTCCGGCCCGGAGCCGCCTCAGCCGCTGCGCCCCCGCGGGCAGACAAGCCCGGGCGGAGCGCGCTAAGCCACAGGTCCCCGCGGCGTTCCTCCCGGTCTTCGGGGATGCTAATGGCAGCGAAAATATTTGCTGAAGTGCAGGCATAAATCAGCCGCCTCCCCGCTCCCCCACCCCCACCCCTTTTGTTTCCTCTTCCTTCTCTCCAAAAGCGCTGGGCTGCTGGGAGCGCCCGAATTTACCTTTTCCAACTTAGTGGCCTGATTAGCATCGCCGCCGCTTGTGGGGCTGGATTCTACCCTCTCCTGCGTCCCCCACCCCCAGTCCCCATCTCCACCTCCCTCCCCAGCCGAGCTAAATCGGTCTGCTGGAGCCCCGGGAGCTCTAACGCCACCGCCTAGCGAGTGAGTGCACGGAGCCGCCCTCCTTCTCACCTCCCAGAACAGGCTGCCCCCAGTGCTTGCAACTTACCCCTTCTCGGCGCTGCACGGCTCGGCTCACTTCTCCAAGAAGGCAGGCTTGTGGGTGTGAGAGTATGTATTAGGGAGTGTGTGGGGGGTGAGAATGTGTATTAAGCAGGTGGGCGGAGGTGGGAGTTTGCAGGGAGGGGAGGGTGGGTGTGGTGTTGCACTGGGGTGTCAGGTGTGCGTGGGGGCGAGGCATGGACTGGGTGTGTGCCGGAGGATGGATGTGTGTTTGAGGAGGGTTGTGCCTTTTGTAACTCAGGAGGTGTGATGTATAGGCTGTGTGTGTGTTTGGGTGTGTGGGGGGTGGGCAATGTCACATGGGCACACTTGTGGTGTGTTTGTGTATAAATAGGTATGTGTAATGTGGAGACAGTGAGTCACCACGGGGCATGGGAAGCTCCATCCATTGTATTCCGTTGGGGATTCCACTTCAGGATGGGACCCAGGCCATTTGCCCATCAGCACTTAAGAGACCTCATTTTGCCCCACACCTGCACTGTGAGCAGGGTTTGGCCTGAGTGCCAGGTTCTGCTGTTGGAAGGGCAGAGGACAGCTTCCCCTGCTGAGTGCGGATGGGATAGGCCTGCCTGCAGGTGGGTCCTGGTGCTCCAGCGGGAGGAAGGTTGGCAGAGATGGACCCTAAGCCAGCCCAGCAGCTTGGGCTGCTGCCCCCAGGAAGATCGGAGTCCCAGACCTGGAGTCTTCTGCAGTCAACTCCCAGCTTCCCCAGAGCATGGGAGCGGCTGTGGTTTGGAGATCTGCTCTCTGACCTGGGTCAGCTTATGCTTCAGCCTGTCTCCCCCAAAGGGAGTGAGTTCTCCTCTAGAGTTTGCTGGAGAAGGGGCCAGCAGAGCTTGAGTGGGTGGGATCCCCAATGGAGAACCCCATCTCAGGCTGACGTGGCTGGGGCCTGGGACTCTCAGCGGTAGCAATTGAAAGAGGACAGACACACCCACACACATGCTGGACTCCACTGTCGTTACCACTTTCTTGGTCACAGAAGCGCTAACCTGCTTTCCCAGGGCTGTCCACAGGAAGGACTTCCATCACTTCAACTCTAGGATAAGATGGACTGTTCTGGAGCAGGGAGGCCTACAGGAAAATCACAGTCCCTCGCCCCACCCTGGTGTGCATGTTGCTTTACAGTTTACAAAACCCTTTTATATGTGCAGTCTCACTTTGTCCTTCTAAGAACCCACCTAGAAGGTGGAAGCTCTCACTTAGAAGGCTGAAGAGACAGGACTGGGACCCAGGTTTATATTAGTCAGGGTTCTCTAGAGGGAAAGAACTAATATATATATAAAGGAGAGTTTAGTAAGTATTAACTCACACGATCACAAGGTCCTACAATAGGCCTTCTGCTGGCTGAGGAGCAAGGAGAGCCAGTCGGAGTTCCAAAACCGAAGAACTTCTAGTCTGATATTCGAGGGCAGAAAGCATCCAGCACGGAAGAAAGATGTAGGCTGGGAGGCTAGGCCAGTCTCTCTTTTCACATGTTTCTGTCTGCTTATATTCTAGCTGTGCTGGCAGCTGGTTACATTGTGCCCACCCAGATTAAGGGTGGGCCTGCCTTTCCCAGCCCACTGACTCAAATGTTAATCTCCTTTGGCAACACCCTCACAGACACACCCAGGATCAATACTTTGCCTCCTTCCATCCAATCAAGTTGACACTCAGTATTAACCATCACAAGGTCAGAACTCCTAAGCAGCCCTGGCCACAGCCCTCGAGGAGGTGCTGTCTGTAAGTGTTGCTGATGTCCACTCTAGAAATGTTAAGTGGCATTCAGAGCATTGCAGATGCCATGTGAGGGTGACAGATGATATGCAGGGAAGAGCATAGCAGAGCCAAGGTTGTAAGGCATGGGGCTTCCTGGGGCGGGTGATGAGTGCCAGACCTTGACTGTCCTTTTCCAGTCCTTCTGAGAGCATGTCCTGAAGAGAGGATGGGATGGGGGCTAGCTAGCTGGGTATGTGGGCGGGGGTGCCAGCCGACCTCTCCTTACTCTTGGGAAATTTGCCCCTGTTAGCATCTGCTGTGTTCACTATCTTGAGGTGGACACCAATCCTTGGAGAACAAACCCTCTGGCCCCATTCCACCTCCCAGCATCCCAGGTTCTACTGAATGTGTGCGCTTGGGTCACGAACCCTCTCAGCTGCTTCTGACTCTGTGGGCTAGGACCATGGCAGGCCCTGGAGGCAAAAGGCCTTCTTCTTGGATCTCTCTGTATGGCTCCCAAAGGTGGAACAAGCCCAGAAAATACTTTCTAAGCACTGGTAGGGATCATATTGGGGGTGGAGACATGGGGAGGTATCTCCCTACTTTCTGCCCTGCCCCCACCAGAGAACACAAAGTGGGTAAGAAGGGGAAGGATGGAATCCACCTAGCACTTCTGTGAGCCATTTGGCAGGGGTAGGGGTGGGGAGATCCTTTGTCATCACCACCTCTGGGAACCCCCAGCTGCTCTCTTTCCACACACACCTCTCCCCGGGGCCTTAGCTGCGGGTGCAGAAGAGTGCATGGCATTGCCAATTGGAATTCTAAGGAGGTTAACACGGCCTCCCAGCATTGTCACTGACTAACTTGGTGACGTTGGGCAGCTCACCTAACTGGACTGTACCTCCATTTTCTCATCTGTAAAATGGGGGTAATAATAACATCATCCTCAGAATTGCCTTGAGAGTCTCATGAGCTGATGTATGGTAAAGCCCTTAGCACAGTGCCCGGCACACAGCGATCACTCAGGGCCTGTTGGCATGCAGCCTGCCCCGGAGAGAGCCCAGCAATGCATCATCATCTTCCTCCACGGGAGTGAAAGCTGGGAGGTCAGGACCAGGAGTCTCAGCTGCTCCTGGCCGAGGAGTTAGTAGACTCTGGCTCTTGATTTTCATTTGCTGTGAGACCCTGGGCAAGTGCCTTTCCCTCTCTGGGTTCTGATTGTTTGGTTTCTCTTCCCATCTGTAAGTCCGGAGTGGGGCAGAGGTGGAAGGATGATCCATACAGGATGTGGGGTTTTTGTCTGGTTCTATCTGAAGAGGCTCCAGCAGTCAGAAAGAAACAGAGGTAGCCGAGGTCCAGAACCACTTGTGTTTACAGAGGCCCCTCCGGAAAGTCAATATATTGACTGGAATGCCCTTGCACGCATTATGCAGCCCTGGGTGTCTCTCTCACCGAAGCCATAAATCACCCTCTGGGAACTCGGTCCCTTTTTCCTGCTCCATAAGCATCTCCTGCTTCAGAAACTGAGAACCCCAGATGCCAAGCAGGGCCCAGGAGGTAGAGAAGGGCTCCACTGGCAGAGGCAGCCTGGGCATGTGCGAGAAGGGGCCCATGGTCCCCCCCCTTGTCACCCACTCCGAAGCTCAAGTGCGCCCTGTTGAGGGTGTTAGGGACAGACTTCGCAGGCCTGGCCCCCGTGTCATGCATAGCTTCATTTCTCAGAGGCAGGGGGAGGCCAATCTTGAGGGTTGGGGAATGAGGACTCCTGTCTCCATGTAGGGTATCGGAACACCAGCCCACCCTAAAACCTGATGCACATGCCCATTCATTCAGCCTGAGCAAGTGCTGAGCTCCACGGTCAGAAGCTTAAAAACCATGGGCCTGACTCTTGAAGAACTGATGGGCTTTGTGCTGCTTCTTGAAGCATGGGCCAAGTGCCTGGCCTGTGATGCTGGGGTGCAAGGGGGATTAGGGTGATGCAACAGATATGAATCATTCAAGCATGAGCCAAGATGTGTGTGTCTTGGGAGGGGTCTTGCGCGATGTTTAGAGGGCAGGCTGTGCAGTCACATTACTTGGGTTCAAATCCTGGCAGTGCCACCATCTGGCTGTGTGTCTTAGAGCAAGTTGCTTACCCTCTCTGAGCTTAGTTCTGAGCTTAGTTCCTTCATTTGTAAAATGGGAGTAGTAACAGCACCAATCTCATTAGATTTGGGGATAAATGAGATCATGCTTAAAAGTGTGTTGCATATTCTGAAGTGCTCAGTGACATTCACTACTGTCATCATCATCATCATCATCATCATCATCATCATATGGGCACCATGTGTTGCGTGGAACGAAGGGAAATGTCTGGATGTTGAGAGGAAGAAGCTCTTGTGGTCTGGGCAGTCAGAAAAGGCTTCCTGGAAGAGGGAAGGTTTGCACTTGACTGGCCCTTGAAAGATGAGAGACTTTGGGTAAATGGAGAGTGTGGCCCTGGTAGGGTATGTGTACGTGAAGGTATGGGTATGAATGTCTGGCACATCTACCCAGGAGACAAATTCTACATTCAGCTTCTGACTCGTGTCTGATCATCTAGCAACTCAAGACTTCTAGGGCCAGAGGTCTCTTAGTACAGTGGAAAGAGCCCCAGCCTTTAGGATTTGAATCTTCCAGAGGTGGCTCACCCTCTGTGCCTCAGCTTCCCAATTCATGAGATAGGCATGATTCCACCACCTTCACCAGGTGCTGATGTGATGTGAACACACACATATACAGTCTTGGCAGACTGGGTGCTCTGTGGATTTCCATTGCCTTCCCTTCTCTTCCTGCCCCTCCTCCACCCCCCCCCCCCCCCCCCCGATCTGGCTGACCTCTGGATAGGGCTAGGGCTGGGCCTGGGCCCTGATTCTCTCCCTGTGCATCTCTGGGCAGAACAGTGGGACAGAGAGTCCCAAAGTGGCAGTTTCCAGGTTGGCCAGAGAGCCAAGGAGAGGGGCAGGAAGAGAGAAGCTGCTTTTTCTGGTCGCTGGTGTTCACCTGGGCCTGCCCTGACCCAGGAGGCATCCCCAGGGAGTCTTCTGCTGAGATCACCCAGGAGCCTGCAACCCCCAGAGGCCCCAAGCGGCATCTGGAGGCATTACTGCCTTCAGGAGACAAAGCCCAAAGGAAAGCAGCTCTGTAATGCGATCAGAGGCGTCCGCCTGCCTGGCTGGGGACCTGGACACCCATGCAGGATGCAGAGCTTACAAGAAATTGAGTCAGGAATTCCAGGAAAGTTGTCCCTGACCCCCTCCCCCATCCCTGTCCTACCTTTGGTCATTCTGTGACACAGCAGAGCAGAGTGACATTCGGAGTGAGCAGTGACCTGTGGTGGGGTGGGAGTCTGTCGGATGGGGCAGCCTGCGTTCTTTCCTTTTCCTTGTCACCAAGCCAGGGCTCCAGGGTTGGGGAGACAGGTTCAGCAGGGGCAGGCAGCATGGATTGAAACGACTAGGTGATGGCAGAGCAGCCATGGCACTAGGTGACTAGGGAGGCTGGGCCTGATTTGGCTCACTCGTGTGGATTCCTGGCACCCAGAAGGTACTGAATAAATCTCTGTAGAATGGATGAATGAGAACTCATGGTCAGGCCTTACTCACCCGAGAAGTAGCTGTGATTTTGTCCCAGCTGTGCGTGGACCTGCTGCTGTGGATGAGTAACCAAAGAATTAGAAGATTTTTTCTTTCCTTTGCTTCCAGCCTTCCACTCCTGCCTGCCTGCTTCCCTCCCTTCATTATCTGCTGCTTGCTTTCTTTGAGCACTTACTGTGTACCCAACATGGTGGAAGCCAGAGCCAAGTCTTCAGTGATCAGAGCCCCTAGGTAGGAAGGAATTTATTCACTAAATCCAGCGGAGCCACAGAGAATTAACCAAGTTTTGCAGTCAAGTGCCCTGGGCCCCTTTACATAGAGAAAGTAGACTGGCAGACACTTGCTGGGCTGGTAAATTTTGTACTTATCTGCAAGGTGGCCCTTGTAAGGCACAGCTGGTCCAGGCCACTTTAAAATGTTTGTTTCCTACTTGTAGCCACAAGCCCATTATCACTTCTCCCCACCTTGCCTTCTTGTGGCTCAAGAGAATGCTCACCGCATGGACAACTGGCCGTGAGGCCTGAGAGCAAGTGTGGGCTGAGCAGGTGTATCTAAAGGCCATGGCCAGATCTGACTCCAGGCCTCAGCCCTCTATAGCAACTGCTACCAGCTTCTTAGCAGGAGCTGGGCTTGGTGCAGGAGAGCAGTTCTGGCCATGGGGTCTGGCTGATACAGACTCTGGGTGGCACCATGTCCAGTACTGACATCTTTGGGAGATTAAACATCCCCCAGGCAGCAACAAGCCTGGCCCAGTGACCATCCTCAGCTGGTGGCTCACTGGTCCTTGTCAGGAGTCCCTGCCAGAGGCTGATCTGGAATTCCTCCCTGGCAGCCCAGGAAAGCCGGGGCTGCTGGGCACAGTGACCCCTGCTGCAAATTTGATCCAGCCCCACATTTTCCTCCTGGTCCATCCCACTTCTGTATGTAGACACAGACACAGACACACACACACCGACACACACACACACACACACACACACCAGGAAAGCCGGGGCTGCTGGGCACAGTGACCCCTGCCACAAATTTGATCCAGCCCCACATTTTCCTCCTGGTCCATCCCACTTCTATATGTAGACACACACACACACACACACACACACACACACACACACACACACACACACACACGAAATGACAGCAGAAAAAGCCACACACACACACACACACACACACACACACACACACACGAAATGACAGCAGAAAAAGCCCCAAGTTGAGGATTGGGAAAACTGGATTCTTTTTTTTCTTTTTTTGGAAATAAAAAACTGGATTCTAATCCTAGCCATGTAGCTAATCTGCTTTGTGACATTGGGCCAGTCCTTTTCCCTCTCTGAGCTTCCTCTGTCCAAATGAAGAGGTTCTGCCCCTGGAATCAGAAAACCTGGGTTCAAGTCCTGGCCCCATCACTAACTGCAATTTCATGAGCCTGCATCTCCTCACTATAAACTGGGCCCCCGATTGGTTGTGGGGACATTAAAGGAAATGGGCATGGTCAGTGAAGGTCAGTTTTCTTTCCTTTCCACCCAGAAGGAAATCCACAAATTGCTGGATCCTGCCTTCTAGTGGGATTTTGGATTGCTGGATCCCAAATCCACAGAGCCCGCCTTCTTTCTTTCTGATATTCCCTTCTTGACATGGGCATATTAGACATAAGGTACAGTAGGGTTATCCTACAGACTTCTGAGATGCCTTCCAGCCTTCAAAGCCCATCGCTGTAAAGCACTGTGGATACAGTTCAGGAAGGCCTGTGGGGTGACTTGGTAATCGTCTGAGGGTTATCAGCGAGGGGAGAGCCTGCCTTGTTATACACATTTGGGAGAGCCTGCCTTGTTATACACATTTGGAAAGAGCACTGGACTAGGAGTCTGGAATCTCCAGCTCTAAGGCCAAATCTGTCTCTGTGTGATACGCAAATCTCACCCACCTTCTTTGAGCCTCAGTTTACCCATCAGCAAAAGGAACAAAAGAAGCTGAATGCCAGGTGGGGCCAAGTGAGAAAACACCCAGAGAGGTGCTTCAGAAACTGTTCTCCAAACCCACAGGGGTCGCTGATCTGAGGCAGCAGGAGGCCTGCAGAACAGTCCCTGGACTATGCGGTGCATCCTGGGAACTGCTGCCTGTGTGGCAGGGATGAGAGGGCCCACGTGCCCATTTCCCTGGCTTCTCCCATGCCTGGCTGGCCACAGCTGTTGAGCTAAGTGACAAGAGTTTTAGCCACTTCTCATCCATCTTTGTGCCCTCATACCCTGACCCCATTGCACACCCCACATCCCAGAGCGGAGGAGGCCCGGGTGCCACGTCAGAGAAGGTTAGTGTCAGTGCTGGGTTTGATACTGTCTGAGCCAGCACACCATCTGCCATGCCCACCAGAAGTTACATAATCCCTCGGCCGGCTGCCCATTCTTAGAAAACGGGGCAGGCAGGACCAGCAGGGAGTAGAGAGTTAGAGTTTTCTTCTCTGCATTTTGTTCCCTCCCAGCCCACCACATCCCTGGACCAGTCTTCACTCTCTGAGTTGCTCCCACACTGTTCAGAGCCTGAGACGTAAATGCCAAGGCAGAGAGAAGCTCAAGTTGGAAGGGGACATGGGTCTTGAGGACTGCTTGCCACCGTGCCACACAGACTTGAGGACACCCTGCAGACACTACCTGCTGGCAGCACACCTGGCTGGCCACACCTTGCCAGCCCCTCACACGGCTCCTCTGCTGAGCCTGTGGTGGGTTGAGGAGGACCACTCAAGCTTCTAGGACAAATAGAGTCTCCTCCTCCCCACCCCCTAGTTCCTACAGAGATATTATCTTTCCAAAATCTTATCAGATCATAAGCATTTTTATTTATTTTTATTTATTTTATTTTTTATTTTTGAGACTGAGTCTTGCTCTATCACCCAGGCTGGAGTGCAGTGGCCCCATCTTGGCTCACTGCAATCTCTGCCTCCCAGGTTCAAGTGATTCTCATGCCTCAGCCTCTCAAGTAGCTGGGATTACAGGCGCCCGCCACCACACTCGGCTAATTTTTGTATTTTTAGTAGAGATGGGGTTTCACCAAGTTGGCCAGGCTGGTCTCAAACTCCTGACCTCAAGTGATCCGCTTGCCTCGGCCTCCCAAAGTGCTGGGATTACGGGCATGAGCCACCTCGCCCAGCCCATAAGCATTTTTAATAACTGAATAACAGCCAGATAACACCACCCATGTATCATTAGGGTCTTTGGAATCACTGAGACCCAAGATCCCATCCTGTCTCCTTCATTTGCTGGCTGCATGATGTTTGCCAGGCAACTTCACTCTTGTTAGTCCCGGTTTCCTCATCAGTGAAGTGGGAATCATGAAGCCTGCTTCCCAGAGCTGCCTTAAGGATGGAATCAGATAATACTTGGAGAGGATGGAGAAAATATTTAGTGATGGTAGCTCTGATCAGCAGCATCCAATTCCATTCTCTCTTTTTAACATCATGACCAGATCTGATTTATTGCAGGAATGCAAGAGTGGTTCCAAATGAATTCGCTAATATTAATAACATGCCAAATTAATATCATGTTCCATATTAATGAATCTGAGGAAACAAAATCATATTATTATCTTCATAGATGCTGAACAAAGCTTGGATAAAATACTACACTAAAAGAAATAGGAATTAAGGGATACTTTTCAGATGAGATAGATAGATATATATACCATGGAATACTACTCAGTCATAAAAAGGAATGAAATAATGGCATTCACAGCAACCTGGATGGAGTTGGAGAACATTCTTCTTCTTTTTTTTTTTTTTTTCCTTGAAACAGAGTCTTGCTCTGTTGCCCAGGCTGGAGTGCAATGGCACAAAATTGGCTCACTACAACCTCCGCCTCCTGGGTTCAAGCAGTTCTCCTGCCTCAGCCTCCCGAGTAGCTGGAATTACAGGTGTGTGCCACCATGCCCGGCTAATTTTTGTATTTTTAGTAGAGACGGGGTTTCACCATGTTGGCCAGGCTGGTCTCGAACTCCTGACCTCAGGTGATCTGCCCGCCTCAGCCTCTCAAAGTGCTGGGATTACAGGTGTGAGCCATCGCACCCAGCCAGAGACCATTATTCTAAGTGAAGTAACTCAGGAATGGAAAACTAAAAATCATATGTTGTCACTTGTAAGTGGGAGCTAAGCTATGAGGATGCAAACGCATAAGAATGATATAATGGACTTTAGGGAGATGGGGGAAATGTGGGAGGGGGTGAGGGATAAAAGACTACACATTGGGTACAGTGTGCATTGCTTACGTGATGGGTGCATCAAAATCTCAGAAATCACCACTAAATAACTTATTATCCATGTAACCAAATACCACCTGTTCCCAAAAACTATTGAAAAAAAATAAAAATAAATTTTGTATACATATATATACATATATATACATATATATATACACATATATACACATATATATATACACACACACACACACACACACACACACACACATACCCTAGTCCTAAAGCTGGTATCTTATTTAATGGGGAAACACTAAAGGTACTTTCAGTAAGATCAGTAATAGATACCCTGCTGGTATTCACCTCTGCTAGTATTCACCGCTAGAGGTATTAGCAAATGTGATTACATGAGAGAAGTCAATTAGAAGCATTAGAAAGGGGTAAAGAAGAAGTAAAACTATTCCTGCCAGATAGTAAAACATACTGGAAAGCCTCTGTAATTAAAACAGTGTGCTTACTGGTGTGTGAATTGGCAAATAGACCAAAGATAATAGTAAGTTCAGAATTAGACCCAAATGTCTATGGAAATACAGTACATAATAAAGGTGGTATCACAGGTCACTGGGGTTAAGACAGACTTTTTAATAAATGGTGCTCGGACTACTGGGTAGCTATGTGGGAAAAGGTGAAATTTGATTCAAGTCTCACACCATACAGAGAGATGAACTCCAAGTGGATTTGGGATCTAGATGTAAACAATGATACAACTACTAAATGAAAACATGGGTAAATTCCTTTTTAAACTTGTGGGTGGGAAAGGCTTTCTAACTATGACTTAAGATCTAGAGGCAATAAAATAAAAAAACTGATCAGTTTTATTACATGAACATTTTTAAATTTTCAACAAAAAAAAATCACAGAACACCTTAAACAAAGTCAGAAGACAAAGTACTTGACAAACTGAGAGAAATATTCCTAACATATGCCACAGACGAAGGGCTGATATTTATGGTATATAAAGTGCTTTTAAATATCAAGGAACAAAGGATCAAGCCCTAACAGAAAGGTGGAAAAAAAAGACACGAACAGACAATGCACAAAATAAAATAGAACAATGACCCTCAAACAGACTTACTCAGAATTAGATAAACACATATTGTAAAACAACTACAAGATACCATTTCTCATTTACCAGACGGGAAAACATTAAACACTGTGGCCTCACATTCAGTTGTGGAGGGGGCTTGAGCACCCGAGGGGCACCCACGGGGCCTCCTCTGTGCCCACCTTGGCCATTGTGTATGCATTGTCTCACTCAGTCCTTGCGATGACTCTGGGAGGAAGGTCTTAGCAGAAGAGCAAACTGGGGCTCGGGAAAGTGAAGTGACCCACCCTAATCTAGCTTTTAGTGTCAGGGCCTCATCTGGGTTCAGCCCTAGCCTTTGGACTCCAGATTCGGTGCTCCTTCCATGAGCCCACCCTACATCCACTCCCCAAGGCAGGGACTGGGCCTTATCCCCTGCGCACCTCCCTCAATGCCCAGGGAGTGCTGGATGCTCTGGAGTTGCCTGTGGAGTGACTGGGTGGTGAGGGAATCGAACTTGGAGCTGCTTTATAAAATGCAGACTCCTCCACCAACGTGATTGTTGTCTCGCTAAAGAGCTGTTGATTGATGGACGGAACTGGCACTTTCCCACAGGCCAGTCAGCCAGCCTCAGTCAGCCCCTTTCCCATTTTAAGGATTGGTCAGAGAGAGTGGGTGTTTGTGGGTGCATGGGGAGCAACAAGCCCCAGGGGCAGATCAGCTGGTCTGCTGGAAAAGAGGCTGAGCCAGACCTCAGCTCCTATAGAGAGCAGAGGAGACCCTGGGAGGATGGTGGGGGCATGATTGCCGGAAGGTCCTGCTCCAAGCCTGAGAATTCTGCTTACCAGTCAGTAAGTTGTTTATTACACCCTTGACAGTGTCCTCCTCCGCCCCTGCCCCTGGATCCTGAGGAGCCTGCAGAGGGCGGGGCAGGGCCTGCTGAGGGTCTGACCTCTCAAGGGAAAGGGGTCGCTGGAAGCGTGGATCAAGCCATCCACCCTCCTTCCCATCACGGCCCACTGGACCAGAGCGCTTGCCCAAGCCCCCGGAGGCCCTGATCTCTGCTGGAAGGGCAGGCTAAACAGAAATTCCCCGGGACCTTGGGGCATCTCCCTCTCACTTCCCTGGACTTCCTTTCCAAGGCTCCTTCTAGGGAGTTGTTGTGCTTCTGGGGCAGGGCGTGTAGTTCTCAGAGCTTCTTAGGAACCGCAGTCTTGCAGACCCTATAAAGGGGTGCATGAGGGCCCCGTGTCCCTTGGCTTGAGTAAGAGCTGGTGGTGAGAATCAGCCCCATGCCATCTCTGGCTGTCCCACCGTCGCGGGTCAGGGTGATGCCTGTTGCTCCCAGGCACAGAGCACTGCATGCAGAAACACCCTCTTATTGACTCTGAGCTTCTCAAGAGCCCCACGAAGTCATCAGGGGGAGTGTTTTCACTGCCCTTTTATGGCTGGGCAAACTGAGACAGAGCTACCTCCTGACCTACACTGTTATCATCTGACTTTTCACCCCTACCTCCTCCTCTCTGCTCTTGCCTTGGTTTGGTGGCTGAGAAAGATTAAGAAAAGAAGCATTGTAGACCATTCTAGATAGTCCTTCAAGGACACCCTGTCTTACCTCCATGTTTTCCCTAGGGGAACTCAGCTGTGATTAGGAGGAACCTGAGGGCCCTCACTCTGATTGGTCAGAGTGAGGAGGGGTGCAGGCCTGTTTGGGAGCCAGGAACTTACCTCCACTCCATGGCTCAGCGAGGGAAGCTGCTGACCCCTGAACACACAGAGAAGCCAAGGCCAAGCAGGTTGAAGACAGGCAGCCCCTAGCCTCTAGCCCTCCTGGCTATACCACAAACGTGGACATCAGACTGAGCAGAGCAGGCCAGTGGCCAAGGTCAAAATTGCTTTCAATGTCCTGTCCACCAAGTGACCTGTGGACCTAGCCTGCCTCTCTGGGGAGGGACATTCCAAAGACAACCAGCCACCTTCTCTTTGCCCTCCCCACCTCATCAGGCCTCCGGCCCTGGGTATGTGGGCCTCCCCCCGCATCCCTGGAGCCTGGCACAGCCTCCCTTTGGATACTCACCATGGGTGGACAGCTGGGACCAGCCTTCCCCATAAGGGAAATTCTAGATCCCACCAAATTCCAAATTCCATGGCCTTATCTGGCACCATTCTGTCTGGCCTTTCATGGGTTTCCTTGTGTGGGAGGAAGGACCTCCCGCCCACAGAAAGATTATGGGGCAGGGAAGCAGGGAAGTGGGGGTTCCCCACCTTCCCACCACTCAAGCTCCCTGGATGTGTCACAGACTTGTACCATGGCTGGAACACACAGGTTGTTTATATGGAGAGCAGCCAGGAACAGGGATTTGGGGTGTGGCTGGGGGTAAAGACAATGGGCTTGACAGCAGCAAGCCACCTCCATGGTGAAGTCATTGTCCCATTTAACCCTGTCAGAGCAGAGATGCTACAGCAAGGCAAATCACTTCCTCTCTCTGAGCCTCAGTTTCCCTGTCTGTTAAATGAGGGGGTTGGACTAGTGAACCATAGGATTCCTTATAGCTTTCAGCTGTGCATCGTAAAGTCCCCTTAGCCCAGCAGCCTATAGAATTTCCTGAGGGGCAGAAGGTGCCATTGTGACACCCGCTGGCCTCTTCCAAGCATTTCCTGCTGGGCACCCTAAAAATACAGTAGGGGTGAGATGGGGGTTGGCGAGAGTATGGGCTCGGCCGTTGATAGAGTCGTCATTTCACACATCAGCAAACGTGCCTCTGGAGGGAGTGCTCTCGCACTGAGCTTGGCGTGGCTGGCTCCTTGTCATCCAGGTCTCGGCTCCAATGGCCCCTCCCCAGAGAGTCCTTTCCTGGCCCCCTGCCTCTTTTACTCTTCTTCCAGCACTTCTTGCCATCTGGAATGGTTGTTTGAATACAGACTTATGTGTTGACTCCCCAGCCTGGGAGCGCAGGGCTGTGTACGCTCAGCAATGTACCCTCGATGCCCAGAACAGTGCCCAGCACACAGTGGGCCCTTGTGAACAGGTGCTCAGCAAACGAAAAACCACAATTGCACGTAAAAATCTTAAGAGTTTTTTTTTTTTTTTTTAATGCACATGCCTGGCCTTTACCCTAAAGGTTCTGGTTTAGGGACTGTGGGCCAGGTTTGGGCATATGAATTTTGACAAAACACCCCAGGTGATTCTGCGGCACACTTATGTTAAAAAGAGACTAGCTTGGTCATTCTCAACCTTAGCTGGACAATGGGATCACCTGGCACCTAGGTCCCACCCAGAGATCCTGACTTAATTGGTCTTGGGTTCTGGCCTGGGCGTCAGGATCTTTAAAAGTCCCCCAGGTGGTCCTCTTGTGTAGCTGAGGTAGAGGACCCTGGAACCTGAGGATCTCCAAGGCCTCTCTGATCCAAAATTCTGCATTCTTGGAAAGCCCTGCAAGGTTAGGCCACTTGTTCCACACAGCAAACTGAATTCTCAAATGGGGAAACCTCCTTGTTGAACCCTCCTGCAAAGATGAAGAAAGGGATACCCTTTTTGACCCTCATAGATGAGTTGAAAGCATTGCCAGAAGCCTTGTGGCCCATCTCCGATGACTGCCCAGGAACTCCCAGGAATGGCCTGTGGCTCTGTGCACAGCCCCCCAGCACCTCCTTTTCCTGGCAAGCCAGCTGAGCTGTGTCAAAACCTATCTCATCTCCTCCTCTGATAGCACACAGTTTTAAATAAGATCTTCATTTACCAGAAGTTCACACCACCGCGTATGTGTTATATGAGAAGTAGCAATCTTGTGTTCATGAGGGAAATGCAGTCAGGGAGGGTGGAGGAGAGCCGATTGCAGAGGGAGTGCACAAGGAGGGAGGAACTCATGGAACCTGAGCTGGTGGCCCAGCCCCGGCCCCAGCCCCAGCCCTGGCAGTGCCATGCTCCTCTTGGCTCAGCACGGGGCTGGAGGGGGAGGGGCTGCCACTTTGCAAGCTGACCTCAGCTGCTGGAAGGCTTGGAGCAAATGGGCATGTGATGTCACCGTGAGCTCCGCCAGTTGGCAGCCCTGGCCTTGCTTTGGGTCATTTACATGTCTTCAGTTGGTTAAGAAGGAGCTCTTAACTGCCAATTTATTAGTTGCCGCCTGCCTAGCCTTGGTAGCTGTGATAAGGAAGGGGTTTAGGGGCCATGGATGGATGCCAGTCCCCCATGGCCATGCTGCCTTACTTCCCAGCACAGCCTGCCATGCAGCATGTCAGTGAATAAACCAATTCCAGTAGGATGGGGCTTGACAGTTTCCAGGGTGTTCTCATGCAGTCCTCCCAACCACTCTGTGAGATGGGCATGATTACCTTGCTCGTGGAGAGGAAGAAACTGAAGCTCAGGGAGCTTGAGTGCCTTGTACACAAAGCTGCGACCTTACTCCAGGATTTCTGCCAGCTGTGTCTGCACCTGATGGGGGACTTGTGGGCAGGTCGCTGTCCCTCTGAATGTGGTCTGGAGTATTTCTACTTCCACAGCACTTGTCCGTTCTGATGGCCTAAATGCCAAGAGAACAGGGATCAAGGACCAGTGTGCCCTGTGACCTTGAGCAAGGCTGTTTCTGCCTCAGACCTCAGTTTTCCCAAAGGTAAAGCAAGAGTTGGACTGGGTGGTCTTCCAGGAAGGTAGGACCCCTCGGCTTTTCGTTGCAGGTTTTCAAGTGTGTCCTGGCACCGAGGAGATGAGGATCCTGAGGTGGCCCCATCCCGGGGTCCTGAGGTGGCCCCATCACGGGGTCCACAGTACAAGGTCAATGCACTTGTAATAAATATTGAGCCAACCAATGCTGAGCCGCATCCCTAGCCTCTGAATAAATAAAATGTTGCCCAGAATAACAGCCCGGAAGATGCTGGCGGCTTCAGCCAGCTCTCACCTTTGCCTCTCCCACTGGCCAAGCCTGTCACCCGTCCCTATACTCCCTTGTCTCCCCCTTCCCTCTGCCTCCCCATCCAGGGTCCATCACTCTAGCTCCAGAGGTGGCCACCGTCCCAGCCTGGCTTTAGTTTCTAGCTCTGCAGCCTGCATCTCCCTCTCCCAGCCCCTCAGCTGCCACAGCAGCTAATGAGGACCAGCCCCTACAGATGGCAGCTGGGAGACAGGCCAGCCAGGTTCTGGTGGGGCTGGGGTGGGGCACAGGGACCTGGAGGTGGGGCACAGGGGAGTGTGCCTTTAATCCCCAGCACCAGACAGAAGCCTTTCCTTCTTTGTCAGGACCCTTGCTGGCATTTCCTCCTGCAGCCCATCCCTGGGAGATGAACTGGTCCAACTCCTGCAGGAGGCCAGCCCACTCTAACTGCTCTTGGCTGAGGCCGCCAGGAGATTAGAAACAGGGTCCACAAAGGAACCTGGTCCCAGGGTGCTCCAGGCCACACAGGCACACTTGATTTGATGCTTCTCTGCCTGATGAGTGTGCAAGTACAGTTATATGTGTTATATGGCTCCCTTCTTTTTACGGTTCAAGTTTCTCAGGGGCAGAGCCTGTTAGGTCAAGTGTGAAGTTAACAAAATGTTAGCACTGAAGAGAGATCTTCCTCATTTTATAGATGAGGAAATTAACCTCGGGGGTGGGGGGCGGAGATAAGGACACTTGCCCAGGGTCACACAGCCAGGAAGCAGCAAAAGAGCCTGGATTTGGAGCCTGATTAGGGCCTGTGCCCTTGGCCCGCACTTGACACCGCCCCCTCCAGGGGCTTTTGCTGGGGCCCTCACGGAGATGAGGCTTCATTCTTGAGATTCAGGCCTGGCCCAGAGAAGTCCAAGCCAGGGAATCGAAGCTTCTTGGTCCCAAGGTTTATGGACTGCCCTGGGGAAACAGTACCCCATCGGAAAACCTGCTCTCTGCTCTATGAAAAGGACCTTCACCATGTTGTGGGGTTTCACTGAAAAGTATTCTGGGGACCAGCATAAGAAGCAAAGCCCCTTGTATGACCTTCCTTTGGTCTGTCAAGCTGTGTGAGAACCAGCAGGGAGCCCCTGGGGTGGGAAGCTCAAAGCCCCAGGCAGAACACACCTTCCCTTTGCAAGGCACTTTCTAGATGGAATCCCTGGGGAGAAGCCTAATAGCTCAGTGCAAGAGGCGTGTGGGGTTTCATCCTCATTCTACGGGTGAGAGCACCTAGATGCAGCTAGAATACTTGGCCAGAGTCTTGTGGCTAAGACAGTCCCCCAGCCAGTTCCAGGCTGCTGGGTCTGGGGGCCCTGCTGCCTTGTTAGGAACTTGGGAGACTTGGAAACCTGGGCCTCTCTTCCTCTGCTCTATTTGCAGAGGTCCCAGGGTCATTCTGAACACATCAGGGAGACTCATCCTAAAAGCTGGGTTGAGGGGACAGGATTTGGCATCCAGATCCCCTCCCCAGCAGGCCAGATAGATTCCCACTGGTCTCCTGGCCCAGAAGGAGAGGCCAGCCCTTCCCACCCCCAGCGCCCAGGGGGGCCCCTCCTCCCCCAGTCTGGCTGCAATGCCGGGCCCCTATTGCAGGACTCCCTGCCCTGCTGCCGCTGCCGCTGCCTCTGACTCTGCCTCTGCCTCTGCCTCTGACAGACATCCCGCCCCAGAAGATAAGGATCCTGTCTGGCGCCGGAGTGCTTTTTTTCCTCCTTCTTTCCGAATCTGTTCCCTGATTATCTGCAGACAGCCCCTCGCTAGGGGAGCCACCAGGGAAGGGGCCCAGACCACAGAGAAAGACAGGAGGGGTGGGACTAACAGGCCTGCAGCCACCAGCCCTCCCTCTAGCACCAGCCCTTCTGAACCCCTCTGGGGGCTTGATGGTCATTTGCTGAGCCCCCACTGTAGCCAGAGCCCTGAACTCAGCAGAGAGCTGAGGACTGGTTTCCCTGGGTGGGACTGACCCACTTCAGCGGGAAGAAGAGGGTATGTGGACTGGAGGTTGTGCCAGCGTGGGCTGGGATGGGGACAGAGGGTGGGGTTCCTTCCGTGGTCAGCGTTCCTCAGCCTTGGGCCTGGAGAGCACCCAGAGGGGATGTGGTAGAGGCTTCAGCCAGCCAGACGGCCACATCCTGTGGGAGACATTGGCCCTTCCCAGGCCAGACAGTGGGAGGACACTTAGGGACTGGTAGGGGGATCCTAGGGGGTTCCCGGAGCCCAGCCTCCAGCCCTGAGGACTGAGCTTAGAGAATGGCCAGGGCTGGTGTGGCCTCTTGGCCTCAACCTGAAAAGGAAGGGCAGCTCCCCACCAACTGGGCTTCAGACCAGGCACCATTGTGGAATTCCAGCCTTAGAGTGCCCAAGCTGCTGAGAGCCCTAGAGAGCACCTGGTCGCATCTGGGCCATCTATAGACAGAGGGACCCATGTGGAAGGCAAAGGGATCATCCCCACCTCGCCCACTGGCATGTCAGGAGCCTGCAGCATGGGTCCTACTGCCCTGGGAGCTGGGAGCCCTAGTTCAGGTCCACACTCTGCCACTAATATGCTGTGTGACGTTAGGCAAGTTCCTTTCCCTCTCTGGGTCTCACTCGTCAACTGTAAACTGAAGGGGCCTTCTGGTGGGGGCAGGAGGGAACAGTGGAGATCTGAGTCCAAAGACCTTTCCAAACTTTGTCAAACTCCTCAGGGTTGTTGTAAGATTCAATGAGATATTGAAGGTGACACCTTGGCTTACAGTAGGTGCCCCATAAGTATGAGTATGTCCAGCCCTTGACAGCTCAGACTAGGGACCCCAGGACTGGGCAAAGCCTGGGCAGTTGAGTTCCCCTCTGTGAGAATGTGCTTGTGTAGCCTTAGAGAAAGACCCTACACCTTCCCTGCCCCCAGCATCCCTTGCCATGCCCGCCCTGCCTCACCTAAAACATGTGGGGGAAGGGAAGCAATGCAAGATCATTTTTTATGGCTTCCTGGCCCTGGAGCCAGAGGGCTGAGGATCGGGTGGTGTGGGCCGGATTCCTGAGCCCCCCTTCAGAGCCAGCTCGTAAATATGAAGCCGGGGCAGGGAGGAGCTGGCTGTTAAGCTGTCAGCAGAGGCCCACTTAGAAAGTCGTAAAGCGTTTCTCAGAGCTCCTCAGAGCTGGGACCCAGGGCCCTCCCGCCCCACACTGACCGCCCCACACTGACCGGCAGTGGCCTCCTCATTCATGGGTGCTGGGCTTCCCTGCCCGAGCCCCCACTGGAGACTCCCTGGCTCTTGCCATTAGCTGTGCCTTGGTTTCCTCTCTGTGCAAAGGAAGTCTGCTCTGCTTCTCCTCTGGGAGAATGGATGGGGAGGTCCAGTGAAGCCCTCAAGAGGCCAGAGAGACCCTGGTCCTGAGAGCAGTGAACCCCCATATTTATCATTCCCTTCTCTGTGCCTCGCTCCAAGGGGACCCAGAACCTACCCCCAAGGAGCTCACAAAATTCCACTTAGGAATGAGAGAAGATGCATGCCCCTGAAGAGAACGCCCACATTTTCTCCAGCTCAGAGGAGTGAGCTCCACGGCTGGGATGTGGAAGGCTTCCTGGAGGAGGTGGAGGTGTAGATGGGGGCTCCAGGGGATTCAGAGGTTTGGAGAAGAGGCAGGAAGCGCAGGTGGTGGGCAAACAGGCCTGCCTGGGCGGAGGGTAGCTAGGATCCCAGGCTGGGTGTGGAATAGCAAAGGCCACAGAGCCTGTGAGCAGAGGCCCACTCTGGGGATCAAGTGCACGTTCCCTAATGACCCCTGTTTGCCTGGTCACCAAG
The DNA here is from genome assembly GCF_028858775.2 of Pan troglodytes. NCBI lineage: Eukaryota > Metazoa > Chordata > Mammalia > Primates > Hominidae > Pan > Pan troglodytes. The sequence continues at coordinate 83,454,225 of NC_072406.2, forward strand.
ACTCGTGTTTATGTGGAAAAGCTCTGGCAACAGCATGGGTTCAAATACTACCCTCCCTGCTTCCAAACCACGTGTTCCTGGACAGTTTAGCCCATGTGAGCCTCGTCTTCAACCACAAAGTGGAATTAATAGCAATCTACCCCATAACGTCTCCATGAGGTTTAAATGAGATTTTAGAGAGAGAGCCGTCTCACTCAGTGCTTGGGCATTTTTGGGGTTGGATAGCCTGGGTCTGAAACTCGGTTCTGCCTCTTACTGACCATGTGCCCTTGGGGTCACCTCTTAAGACCTCAGTTCTCTCATCTGTAAAGTGGGGGTAAGAGCAGTGAGACGTCAATGAGTAAATACACGGGAAGTCCTCAGCACAAAGCTGGCAATCCTGAGTGCATTAACTATTATTATGCAAGGTGTTCCTGCAGCACCTGGTGTGAAGGAGGTGCGGTGAAGTCCGTATTGGAAGCCTCCTGCCTCCATCTTCAGCCTGTGGCCTCTATAGGATCGGGAAGGAGGTAGTTTTACTGGGAGCAGAAGTGGTCTTTACTAGGACTTTGTAAGTCCTTTATTCTGTCTTAAGAAATATTTGATGCTCACCTTAAGGCAAGTGGAAACGGTAAAACCTCAGCCAGTCCATTTCCCTCATTGGTGATGAGCCAGGTGAGCCTGGGGGAAGAGGTGTGGTACCTGGAGCTGGGGAAGATGAGGAAGGTGGGGAGAGGCTCCTGTCAGGCAGGTAATTGGGGATCAAGGGGCTTCCTGTGTCTTCCCACAGAAGGGGGCGGGAGACAAGGCAGCTTCCACTGAGTCGCCTCATTAACTTCGCCACAAACAGCCCAACAGCCTGTAACTCCCTCAGGCAGAAATCTGGGGCTGTTCAGAAGCTAAATAAATAGGAGTGTGATCATTAAAAACTAGAGGTGCTGGGAGCCCCCCTGCCCTGGGTGGAAAGCCCATTTCCTGTTGGAAACACCAGTCTCCCTACCATTTGGAGCCACAGGAAGGGGTTGCTCGAAGACCTCAGGGGTAAACTGTTCTGGAGGGTGCAAAGGGTCCTGAAAGTCAGGCAAAATCCCCACAACGCCCACCCTGCCCAGGGCTCACTTCTCCAGAGTGGCTCTTTTCTTCCCAAAGTTTCCAGTGACCACAAGCTTTGTTGCTCACACTCCCTCCTGTTCTCAATCCTGTCACTCAGAATGTCTTGTGGTTTCTGATTAGTGATAGGCCCTGCTGGACGTGTGAGGCCTCGACTCCATGCTTACATTTGCATTTATTTTTTTTTAGTCTCACTCTGTCACCCAGGCTGGAGCGCAGAGTTGTGATCTCAGCTCATTGCCACCTCCACCTCCTGGGTTCAGCTTCCCAAGTAGTTGGGATTACAGGCATGAGCCACCAGGCCCGGCTACTTTTTGTATTTTTAGTAGAGATGGGGTTTCACCATCTTGGCCAGGCTGGTCTTGAACTCCTGACCTCAGGTGATCTGTCTGCCTCAGGCCTCCCAAAGTGCTGGGATTACACACCTGGACAGCATTTTCACTCTCTTATACATATCCTCAGAAGCTTAATTATTATTACTATTTTAAAGACAGGGTCTTGTTCTGTTATCCAGGCTTGAGTGCAATGGCGCGATCATAGTTCACTGCAGCCTCGACCTCCTGGGCTCAAATGATCTCCCGCCCCAGCCTCCCTAGTAGCTAGGACTACAGGTGTGCACCATCATGCCTGGCTAATCCCTAGAGGCTTTAGACGAGGGAGTTAAGGCTTCTGCCTGCTCAGACTTAGAAATGGAGGCCTGGTAACACCTTGTTCATTTCCCTGCCCTTGAGCTGTCCTGGGATGGTGGAAGAGAGGGTGGGTTCAGATTTGAGTGGCGTGTCTCCCAGCCACCCTAAGCCAACCTCTGCCCCCACAGTGCCAGTGACCCAGGGAAGACTGACTTATCATCTCCCTCAATGTGCCAGAAAACCTCTCAGCTAGTAGATACCTTAGTGTCCAGGGCTTACTGGCGTTGGGATGGCATTGGGGGTAGTGGGGCAGGTTTTAGCAGCGGCCTTGGGAAGGGGAAACATTTTCTATAAAGAAACATCAACAGAGGTGACGCCCCACCCCCAGGAGAACCTTGTTATGAAGAGGGGGTGCCTGAGGTGGCAGGAGGCCCCAGGCACAGGGAGGGAATGGGCCTGAGGGTGGCCATTGAGTTCGGGTGGGTGGGATGAGGGTCTCCCGTCCTGACTGAGCAGTTAGGGGCTCCTCATGCATGTCACTGGCTGATCACTTAACCTCTTGGGCCCTGTTTCCCCATCACTAATAGTTCCAGCCTCATGGGAGGCTGTGCATGTTAGTCAGAAGGTCCATGCCAGGCCCTGCCCAGCGCTGAGGTTAGCTTCTGGTGCTTAGCTGCAGTGGCCCAGTCTGGAGAGCCCACTCCACCCCCAGTCCTCTGTTCAGCAGTGCAAGAGCAGGGCATCCACGGGGGCGGGCAGTGGGCACACACCCCTGCTGGATGGGTGGGAGCCCCAGAGATTATAAGCAGAGCATATGGTGGCTGGTGCCAGAGGGCCCCTGGGTGACCCTGAAGCCCAGATTCCTCCGGTCATCTTCACAGGGTTCCCTCCTGTTATCTGCATGTGAGCACACAGATATCTGGATTTGGCAGACCCTGTATATATACTAAACCCCTGGGCCTGCCCTCGGGAGACTGCCCATTCTGTGAGGGGACTGGCCTTGGGCTCATGGAGAAATAAACAGGTGCCCAGTGTGGGGTGCCTGGAGGCAGGAAAGGCTGGGCTGGGGCTCCAGGCGGGTGAGGGAAGGTGGCATGTTAGCTGCTGTTCCTGCTGAGCCTTCCTTCCCTCCCCACCTACCCCACCCACCCTCACGGTCTCTCCATTCTCCACCTCAGAAGCCCTGCTGCAGGAGGGAGCCCCGGAGATTATGAGCCGCGCTTCTCATGTGCCAACCTGTGCCCCCTCCCCCATGGGCATGCTCACTCTCCTGCCATGCGGCCTGCTGCATTTTTTTGGATGACTTGGGCAGCTGTTGGTGTCCGGCCCAAGTCTGCATCCTCTGGCTTTTGCCCACTGGCCCAGGCCAGCCACTCACCACCAAGGATACTTCAATTCCTCTTCTCATGTAAACTCTTGAGCGTGATTCCCCTTCTCCCAGTAGGGGGGACCCCAGTAACCCCAGGAAGGAAGGAAGGCTCTCAGGGTGGACTAGCCATAGTGGTGATGCCCGTGGCCTGCCTCTGATAGGCACAGGCCGTGGGCACAGGGCCAGCAGGGTGGACACGGGTGGTAAGGCCTGGAAGGTCCAAACCCCATCCCTCGCCCTGTCTTCAGACTCCAGCCTCCCAAGGGGCCCTCACGATCGCTTCCTGTTAGGGTCACGGCTGAGCAGAGGCTACCAGCAATGATTTCCTCCCGGCCCAGCAGCTGCCCGCCGCCTGCTCCTCCTCCCCCACTGTCGCTCCACTGCTCGGTCTCATTTCTAAAAGACCTGAGGGGAGGATGGGGGCAGGAACAGCAGAGGCGTAGCTGATATTTCTGGCTGTCCATCTGTCTAGCTTGAGAATGCCTGTGGCTGAGAAACCAGAAGGTTCCTTTGACGGCCCTTAGAAGAAGATGGGGCAGGCCCCTTGGTACCAGTCCCCAAGGGCCAAGAAGAAGACTTTAATAGGAATCCCTGCCTGAAGGGCAAGTTCAGGATGGCCTGCTGAGCTTCTTGTAATTAGCAGCCTGCGAATCCAAGATTCTATAATTTTGTTGTTGTTGTTGTTTTTGGACTGGATGTGTCTGAGAGTCCATCATCATGGTAGCCTACATGTATGCCAGGAACTGGTCAGATCACTCTACTTGTATTGACCCCATTCATCTTCAAAGCCTCCTTAGGCAAGAACTAGGCCCCCATTTTACAGAGGAGAAAACTGAGGCTTAGAGAAGTCAAGCAACCAGCTGGGTTTCATGTCCTGGCTCCAGACCTCCCAAGGCTCCTGTCTTGAGACTCAGTTAGCTGTGATTCACTTTAGCTAGAGGAGAGGTTGCCTAAGCAGGCCTGAGAAGCTTGGTGGGTTGCCAGTGCCAAAGGCTCCCCCAGAGAGTCTGTAACTGAGTAGCTTCAGCAAGAGCCCCGCAGAAACATCCTACAGGCACCTGGCTTGTAAAGACACATGAAGACCTCCTCAAATGCCCCATATCCCCACTGCCGCGTAGCCCTCTCCAGTCAGAGAACTAGCTCGTGTCCTGGGTTAGTGCTGTCTCCAGGGCTCTGGTCTGCTCCGGGAGTGAGCCAGAGGCCCTGGTGAACACATGTATTATCTGAGCAGGGGGAGGCTGCAGAGAGAGGGGAAATGTGCTTATCGGGCACATCTAGCTCTGTCCCTGGGAGGTTGAGCTGTACTTGAACAATAACAGTAGTAACTGGCACCACGACAGAAGGCCCGTCTTCTCCTTGGCCTGGCATCTCCCCAGGAGATCTCTATCTTTAAATCACAGGCTGTCGGAACTGGAAAGAGCCTCCCATTACCATTGCCCAAGTGGAGGCCCAGTGCTTCTAAGTGCCGCCCAAGGACGCAGGATCATCATGGTGCACCTGGGCATTAGAGTGGGTTAAGGCCAGGCTAATAGTAATAATAAACTTCTAACAATAGAGATAATAGCAGCCTGTTAGTTATCTTGTGTATCACCTCCTATGTGATTACAGCCTGGAGGGAATGTGGGGCTGGCCTAGAGTCACCACAGAAGGAGGTGAGACTTGCCTAGCAGTCCCTGGCTGCTAGTGAGATGCTCACACACGGCCTGGTGCTCAGAGAGGCTGCACAGAGGCCCAGCTTGCTGATGGGCTTTGTGGAGGCCTGAGGCCCTTCTTCCTAGGCCAACCCCAGCCCCCTGGAGTGGAGTGGGGAGGGGACATGGGGGGGCATGGCATTCCCTCACAGTCTGTCTCAGGCCCTCCCTGTGACTCCCTTCCTGCATGGCGTTCGTCGGCGGCCGTGGCCCAGACCCTGTGTCTGTTACTATGACATGTGACCTCGCCCCACCTCCCCCTGGGTGAGATGATCTCCTTTGTAGGGATGAGGAAGCTGAGGCCCACAGTGCCCAAAACGACATGGCCAGAAAGTGGTAGTGCTCATTGTGAGGTACTTTGAGGTCCCCCGAGCTAGTTCAGCAGAGAGGAAAGACTGCTGAGGGAGAGGAGAGCCTGGCGTGGGCTTCTTTCCAGCAGCTGAGTGGGCAGCTTCCTCTTCATCTGGGCCCTGCACCAATACAGTCAGGTCTGCCCCCCTCTCCCTGGGCAGGGCCTGTCCACCCTCTAGAGACATCAACACAGCCTGTGGTCACCAAGATTCCAGGGGGATCCACTTTGTAGCTGGAATGTGGTCACCCTGCAGTTCAGGCCCTTGTATAGCCATTGTCCCTGTGAGACCCTGGCTGTCCCTGCAGAGGGTTGGTGGTCTGGCATGGCAGGCCAGGAGTGCCCAGTGCCCTCTCCTGCCACATCCGTTCCTGTAGATGATTGGGTCTGGGCTCTTGGTCGGTGGCCCCCAGAATCTCACACACACGTGTTGGAGGTGTCTTTATGATGCCTGGGTGAGGGAGACGGGGCCACGGTGTCACTCTCTCTGTCCTGGGCTTGGCCCTGCCAGCAGCAGAGCACTGGGTGTGTCCCAGCCTTCCAGCAGGTGGGGCCATGGAACACCCAATGAGGACCTCAGCCCACCCATTCAAGAGTCTGGGGAGCCGGGCACGGTGGCTCAGGCCTGTAATCCCAGCACTTTGGGAGGCTGAAGCGGGCGGATCACCTGAGGTCAGGAGTTCAAGACCAGCCTGGCCAACAGGCTGTATTTTGTATTTTCTATTAAAAATACAAAAATTAGCCGGGCGTGGTGGCACGTGCCTATAATCCCAGCTACTTGGGAGGCTGAGGCAGGAGAATTGCTTGAACCCAGGAGGCGGAGGTTGCAGTGAACTCAGATCTCATCACGGCACTCCAGCCTGGGCGACAGAGGGAGACTCAGTCTCAAAAGAAAAAAAAAAAGAAAAAGAGTCTGGGGGCTGCTTTAGGGCCAAGCAGAAAGAGCCTGGGCTTCAGATCAGTTTCCCCATCTGTGCAGTGGGGGCTGTCACACCTTCCCTGCAGCAGCACTGTGCAGTGAAACTTCTTGCAGGGATGGGGACGTCTTCTGCCTGCACGGCCCAGTCTGGTAGCCACTAGCCACACGTGGCTATTGAGCACTGGAAATATGGCCAGGGTGATGAAGGAACTGAACTTTTAATTTTAATTAAAGTTTAAACAGCCACATATGGCTAGTGGCCACTGTATTGGATGGCACAGCTCTGAAGGCTTCTGGGAAGATGCCATCCATCAAGTGCCCAACACCAAGGTTCTCAGCCAGGGTTAGTTCCCTTCCCTGTTCCCCGGGGGGCTTGGGAAGCCTTCGCCACCCCCTCCTCAGAGGCCACCCCACCTGGATGGCCAAGGTTGGAGAGACTAGACAGTCCAGGGTGGGCTGGAAGGAACATGGAGGAAAATCAGAACCACAGCTACAGGGATCACCTAAGGTCACTGGGTGAATACTACGTTTAAAATCTCTTCTGTGCCTCGTGATAATAACATTGGTTGAGTTCTAACCAAATACCAGGCACTGCTTGAAGGACCTTATGTATCAGGCTGCTTAACCCTTGGAGCTAACCATTGTTCTCCATAGTTTATAATTGAGTACACCGAGGCCCAGAGAGATGAAGCTACTTGCCTGAGGTCACACAGCTGGTGTGTGGTAGTGCCAGGATCTGCACCTGGGTGTGTCTGTCTGCAGAGACTGTGCCCTTTGTACAAGCCCAGGTCTCTCCATTTATTTAGCCATCACCTATTCTGCTGTATCTAGTACTGGGCCAGGCATCTTTAGGGACAGAGAATTGTGCAACACAAGGTTCCTGCCCTCTTAGTCTCCTTGGAGGAACTCCCTGCACAACACGCGCACAACAGAAATGATGCAGGGTGCCCCCAGGCATAATCAGCATGAGACTCTGAGCCCTGGCCTTCATAGGGTGGTGGCAGGTTCATCCCTACAGCCTGGGCCAGTGCCTGCTCGGTAAGGGTGGCCTCCCACCCCAGGGCCACTCAGGCATTATGACGACACCCTAAACTTGGGTGTTAAGGTTTGGTTATAATCTCCTAAGATGACACCTAGCCCCTGGGACGTTGCCTGGCACTGCAGAAGGTTTACAGTAAATATCAGTTGGGTGAATGGCCTCTAGTGTTCCAGTGAGCCAGGCAGAAGAGTCATATCCTTCTTACAGAGGGCACAGATCTGGAGGAACCTGGAGACTTGCCCTAAGTTTGCCCCTACTCAGGCCCCTGCTTCTTTCTGAGGCTAGCCGGGGAGCAGGTGGAAGGAAAACACTCAGCTTGCATACGTAGAGAGGCAAGTCATAAATATCACAACCTCCAAGAGGAGAGGAGGGAGGAGGGAAGTCGGATCCTGAGAGCAAGAATGTCCGCTTCCGAGAACCCGCGATCTGCAGCCGCTGCCAGCAAGGTCCTGCAGGTCCTAGGGACACCCTGTGTGCATGCATGCATGCCTGTGTGCTCCGAACTGGTTGGCGGCGGGGGCGTGCTGGCGTGCTTGTGTGACTGTGGGCGACCATGGCACGCAGACCGTCTCCAGCTCCCGCTGGCCCTCCCCAACCCACTTCTCAGTTCTCCAGCAGCCAGATGTCTCCCAGATGTTCCTCACTTCCTGCCTGGCTTCGTGCAGTGCATGAGTGTGTTTATTTTGGACAGGCCACTAAATAATAACCATTTTAAGAAAAGCTTTTCATAACCTCGTTCCCACGAGGAATCAGAGTTCAGGAAATAATCCCAATTCTATTCACTATTGTCCCCGGGCTCCCTTTGCTGACCTCCTCTCCCCCCAACCCTGGGGACCACTTTTGAAAAGATTTCTTTTTATCCTACATGACGTGTGCTCTCTCCATAACACCATCTCTCTGGGAGCTAGGGCTTAGAGCTGGGAGCCCCTTAGAGCTTTGCTACCAGCATCACCTGGACGCTTGTTAGGAATTCGAGGCCTCAGCACTGTCCCAGACCACAATCAGTCTGCGTTTTGACAAGATCCCAAGGTATTCGCACCTACATTCGCGTTTACCGTGAGCCTAGCTCTGTCTTATTGATGGGGTAATGGAGGCTGAGTCTGGCAGGGGGGACCCTTCTATCAGGTCTTCCTTAGCAGGCCCAGTAGGGCCTGGTGGTACAGACTGAGAGGCCCTGAGCCCTCAGAGCTTGGGGTCTGAACTGTCCTTCTGGGTGGGCTGGCGGGGAGAGGCAGCCCAGCTAGTCTCTGATGTGGGGAGGCAAAGGGGTGGATTCATCCAGAGAATATGCCACCTCATCCCTGGTAGCCAGCATGGCCACAGACTGGGTCCCATGCCAGCCTCGCCGTGCCACATGGCCACTAGGTTTGGGCCAGTCCTAGATCTGCTCTGTGGGCTCCTGTGAGTCCCTGCTCCACCCACAGCTGCCCTCTGGAGATGGGTCTGGCCCTCCCTGTCTATTCTGTAGGCACTCTGGGTGCTCAGGTGGGGTGCCACAAGCTGGTGTCCTCCCGTTCCATTGTGACCCGGCTTGTCATCCTGCCTCCTGTGAAAATAGAGCAAATCGTATCAGCTCTGTTGGTCTCAGGGCAGTCCCAAGGACACGGGGCTATGACTTACTGGTGATACACCGCCAGCACCCTCCTCATGTCTGGGCTTCATGGCTTCCTCCTCTCTGTATCTGAGCGAGGGTGTGCGGAAGGCCTGGCACACCTGGCTGGAGGTGGAGGTGGGGGCGGCCCCGAGAGAACTGAGGCTCAGGCTGTCCTCAGGCAGCTGGTGGCTTAGCTGGGAAACAAGACTCCCGCCTGTGGAAGCCTAAGGAGAAACCAGCCCCCAGTTCAGAAGCCCAGCAGTTGGTGAAGGCTGCTCTCAGTAAGGGAGACCTGGTAGGAGTTCATTCGTCAACAAGACTGGCGTGGCTTGGGGGGCTGCATACTGTACGCTGGGAGAGGTATGACGCTGAGGAGGCATGGAGGTCCCAGAAAGGCGGAGGACCCCAAGGGGAGAGGATCCGAGAGGTTCCTTCCAGAAGGATGGCTTTGTGGCTCTCCACACCCAGGGGCAGGTGAGATCACAGTGGGGTGGGGGGCCAGGATGGTAGGGGAGCCCACCTGAGGGAGGTGGGGCTGAATCAGGGAAGCACCCTGTGGGCTCTCTGAGCTCCCTCTCTGCACAGGGACCAAGCTGTGGGTCAGAGTCCTACATATTCAATATCTATTCACCAATAATCAGTGGGTACAGGATTGGTGAGTGACTGGTTTGAGGGAAGGAGAAGGGAGGGAAGTGAGGGAGGGAGGGACAAACTGACAGTTGGATGCGTGGCTGGATAAGTAGATGGAAGGAAAGGAGGAAGGATGAACAATGAATATAATCACCCCAGCGCTCCACATCTGTCAAAACCCTTTCAGAGCCAGCCACATTCTTTTGATCCCACACCCATCCTTTGAAGGAGATAAAGCTGAGACTATATTCGTAGTGTCAATAAGACTAAGACCCAGGCCAGAGAGGGGAGCAGAGGGCGGCTGACCAGCCGGCAGGCTCCCTCTGGGGCGATCACTTCTTTAAACACTCCGGGTTCACGGTGCTCCCTGAAGCAGGGAGGGCTTGGCACTGAGTCATTCACACTCCCTTGCCCACTCCCTGTGTGACCAGAGCCCCACCCTGAAGCCGTCCAGGACCTGTCTGATCACGCCCCTGCTACCTGGAGAATGTCAGCGCCAGGAGCTTTCAGCCTCCAGCCTTTGCCCAGATTCCAGTGCAAACCAAATGAGGAAGTGCATGACCCAGGTTGTTCACTGGGGCCGTGTGCAGGCCCAGCAGCATTGTCCAGGAAGCTCACTACTGAGCAATAATAGACCACCAGCTTATTCACAGAGGTTCCTTGAGACAATAGGATAATAAAGGCCTATCCCTGCCCTGAAGGTGCCTATGGAGTCAGAACAGAGAGGTCACTCAGAGGTGACAGCATCTTGGGCTGCAGAGTGAACATCCAGAACATCAGGGAAGGCTCCCTGGAGCAGGTGCCATTGGCACTGGGTGTACAGAGAGGGCCATGGCTGTAGGGAAGGCACTGTTCCATCTACCCAGCCTTGCAGCAGTCCCCTCCACCCCTGCCCCTACCTGGCTAACATGCGGAGAGGAGAGGTGAATCAGCAGGCCTGGCTTGTTTCTTTCTTGCCCACTGAGGCCTCGCTGTTGGACAGGCTCCCAGACGTTGCAGTCAGCTGGAGGCCTCACCTTCTGAGCTCCCAGACCTGACCCTCTGCACTTTAACCTGGCACCCTGGCTCCAGCTGAGTTGGACTGTTTCAGGAGTCTGAGTCTGGGCCTTCCTCAGCTGTACACCCCCAGTCCCCAGGCCCCAGCATGGATGTGAGCGAGCCACAGCGCCCACACTGGGACCTTTGCATGGTTGGGAGTTCTGTGCCATAGAACAAAGAGAAACCAGGCAGTGAGTTCTATAGAAATCAGACCAGGGGCTAAGGGAAGACATGCTTCCTTTTTTGCTTTGCCCTGGGATGTAGGACCCAAGTGAAGTAAGGCTCCCTAGTGATTTGGGGGTCTTACTTGTGTCCTTGAGACCTGGAAAACCCTCTCAAGGCCTCAGGGAAAAGGAGAAAGGATGGGAATGCCGCATCTGCCTTTGGCAAGCTGCTGATTCACCTCCTCCTATGTGGCCTTTACTTTCCTACTCTGTATAATGGGTAGGAGTGGACTCAATTGCCCCCTTCTCTCTCCCCTTTGCCAAAGCCTCTGACTTCTAGCACTGCCTTTCCAGGCTTGTGGTATCTCAGGGAAGGAGATACTGGTTTCACCCTGGGAACCATCCAAGCACCCAGGTCCCTGGTACCAGCTCTCAGCTCTTGATAGCAATCTTGGGGCCTCCCTGGGTCCTGTCTCTGAGGAGCAGAAGAGGAGTTGAGCTCCCCCCACTTGCTCCCACCTCTCAGGTAGGCAGCCTTGCCTCTGGCCTTGGCAGCACTTTCCCAAGCAGGGACGCCCTGGGAGCCTATACGGCCAGGAGGGAGGCAATACACACAGCGCCCTGGAGAAAAGCCCCCCACACCTCCAGAGCAGAATGAGCTAGCGGGAGGCAGGGAGAAGGGGGGCCCACTTTCCCCTTCTTCCCCTGAGTTGGCACTTTTCTCTTTGAGTGTTAAACTCAGCTCTTCCTTTTTCTCCTATTCCTGACTGCCTGTTGAATAATTTAAATATTTGGGCCTAAAGGGCTTCAATTATCCTTTAATTTACATTAGTAATTTATGTATTAGGCAGAATGGACACACGGTTAGTGTAACAACCCCCAGTAGACCGGCTAATATCTGCTGCACTCACCGTTCTTAAGAATCTCATCATTTTTCTTTGCAGCCCAAGGTCTTTGTTTTCAAAGTGGCTCCTAGGCATGCACCTTTACACAGACCTGTGTACATGCTCAGGGGTACACAGCAGAGGATGCCTGAACTCATAGAGAACATTGACATGCACCCACTTACAGGCAGGCACACTGAAGCAGTGGGTACAGGCTCCTCCCTCTCTCTGTCTCTCTCTCTCTCTCTCACACACACACACACACACACATAGATGTAAAACACACACCCTGTCAGACCAGCCATCTCCACTCCCACCTGCACCCCACTCCTTCCTGTGGGCAGTATGTACACATATGCTTGTATTTGCATCTGTTGGCCAGGTGATCCCAAACATAGCTCCCTCTGGCAAAGAGGCTACTGGGCCCCAGCATGACATTCAGATGTCCCATTCTGTGTCCAAGCTTTCAGTCCCTTTTTGCACAGCCCCACACAGGCACCTCACCCCAGGGTTGAACGCACTCATGAGAACGTGACCACGGCCACAGCTCCAGTGTGCTCACATGCTGTGGGCTGGCACCAGCTACAAAGTCCTCCGGGCTTCTCAGGCATGCTGCCCACCAGAGCCTGCAGCCTGGGCACCAGTAACCTGGCATGGCCTAAGCTATTGCCCTGACATAGCTAGGCCAGGGATTGCCAGTTCCTGGCTGCCCCTCGAAACTTGGCCCAGCTGCCCCAGCACCAGCTTGCAAGGATTGAGGGCTCCCCAGGGGGTGGGGACAAAAGTGACAGAGAGTGATAACCCTATGTGTGAGTGTATATTCCAAGCTTGTTAAGCTGGGTTGGGCCCCTGGTCCTGTGGAACGCACCTTGCACCTCTGTGCCGAGACCATGCTGTACAGGTGAGGCCCTTGGGATCCAGAGCCATCTCTGAGAATGTGGCTTTCCAGCTGTCATTTCTAACTCCAGGAGAGTCCCCTGGCATGGTTCCTGGCTCCTCCTACCACCCTCATCTCTCTCCCACAGCCACAAAGCACAGAGCAGGTAGAAGGCAGGTAACGCAGTGGGCAGTGCAGATATCTGATTGGTGGGGTAGTCCATTATACAGAAGGAAAAACCAAGGCTGCAGGAGGTTAGGGCATGGAACAGATAGGTTACTTAGAGAATCTTCTGGAAGGGTCCCTCTTAGGGGCACTGGCCACGTATCCCAGTGCCATGAGGGCTTTTGGAGCCCAGATTTCCCTCTTCCCACTCCAGTGCTCAGGCTGTGGTTCTGGTTGGGATGGGGTGGGGACGTGGTTCCTCTCCCCAAGCATATGTTTAGGCTCAGGAGAACAGCCCAGAGGAGCTAAGCGGAAAGTGTGTGGCCACAGGTGCCCATCTCTGTGCCTCTTCAGGAGACTGCCATGACACCAGGCATCTCACCACTCTTGAGCAGGGCAGAGGTGCTGGGAGCCCATGGCAAACCCCGCTGGGCCTGAGCCACCTGCCTGCTGAAGGCCTCTTACCAGGTGGTGCCCCAGGCCCTGCTCCCCAGGATGCCTTGAATGAAGGGGCAGTGCTGGTGGGGGAGACATCAGAACTCCTTTCCCCCCGGCCCTAGGGATGACCCCGAGCCCCCGGCCATTCTGCTGGGTCCAAATGGGATACTTCCTACCGGGTTGCATGAGCTAGGCCCCTCCTGGAAGTCCCCATCATTGCCCTTCTCCCAGCCTTGGCCTCTCTTCTTCGTCTGTCTGGCCTGGCTTGGGTGTGTGGATGCTTCCTCAAGTCCCAGCTTAATTCCTGACTTTCTGAGGAATCTTTTCCCGATAGCTCCAACCTCCCCAGACCTGTATAGCCTGTACCTCAAAATCTAGGGCAGCAGTGGCAAACGGTTTATCTCAGGTGGCTGTTTTGAAAGTTTGAGGGTGACTGCCCAGGGTGTAGTGTTGAGAAATCTAGGGCCACATCTGGACTCATTTGCAGAAGTCAGCATTAATTAGTGATGTCTGCTGTGGTGTGGGATGGGAGGTGGTGGCTCTCAGGCTGGGCACATGCCAAAACAGATCCAGGGCTAAATTCTAAAGTGTTGTTGCTGCGCTGCAGTGGCTTCCTGAAGGGTTATCCCCCTCCTAGCTCCCAGCACTTTGGGGTAGAGATTATAACTTTTCTAATTTATAATCTATGGGAGTATACTTCTGTCTCCTACAGATTCTAATATAGATCTAGATACATAGTAGACACTGAAGAGGGGAATACTTACAGCATGCTAGAGGTGGAAGGAATTCTAGAGATCACTGAGTTCAGGGATGGCAAAGAGGTTTCCTCTTGCTACCAACCCTGAACAAACAATGATGACTTTCAGGAGATGTGCTGATTCAGAGACTCAGATCAGGCTCAGTTGGGTCGATTAGTGATGTCTGTCATGGGCTCAGCCATGGTAGTAGTTGTACCAAGGTATTGCTATCCCTGTTTTATTTCAGTCTTCCAAATATATTGATATGGAAACTAGGACTCAGAGTGGGTAATCTGTCAGAGGTTACCCCGCTGCTTGCTTGGATGGTTAGAGAATCCTCACTCCTTCCAAAGGAGTTTCCCTGTCAGAGGTCAGGGTAAGGAAGGTAGAATCTTCAAAGCCTGGATAGACAAACTGATGATGTGTCTTTCTGAGACTGGTTCCTACAGCTGTAGTCTTTGTATGTCTTCATGCGGTTTTTAAACTTTTAAACTTTCACCTTTTGATATAGTAGGTGGTAGGTACAATAGAAACACTGTACATGGCATTTAAAGGCAAATTGGATTTTCTTCTGGCAGCCACCCTGGACTTCAGACTTGCAGGCCCCAGAGCACAGTTTATCTCCCCATCTGCAAGAGCGATTTTCCATTTGCTCCACAATGGGAAATAAGAATCCATCATGTGCCATTGTGTCAGGAAGGTGGTGTCTACTTTAATAAATTTGCTTTTAAATGCTGGCTGTCTCTGGAGATCGTTTCGCTCATGCCTGCAGACAAAGTGATTAAAGTTGCAGAGTATACATGGTTCCTGCAAAGACCCTGAACTCGGTCCATATCTGAAACCCTTGCCACATAGGGGAATGAATGAACCAAGATAATTCCTCTCCTGTGAGAGTCTCAGTGCCACAGGCTGAAGCACACACAGGGAAGAATTGAGGATATTTATTTTTCTTTAAGTTGTTTTCCCCCAGGAAAAAAACCCACAGGCTGGAGATGTATACCTCAAGTCATTGATTTTATTTCCTCTCAAATTGACCTTGCTTTTCTAGGACTTTGCCTCTTTAAGTGTACCAGGTGTGACATCTTTGTAAGTAAATGAAGTGCTATGTAATGTTCCCCTTCACCTCCTCCAACAAAAAAGTGATTTGAAATCTGGGTTAAAAATAAGTGTCACATATATATTACAATATTTTCCCAAATGCCTGTGCTTTAAAAATGGGTGAAGGGACAGTTAACACACTCTTCAGTGGTATCTGAATCTTGAATTTTATTTTTCCAGGTCTAGTCCCTACATAGTTGATCATTCACAGTGACTCTAGGCTGATCTCTTGCCCTCTCTGGGCCTGTTTTGCCATCTATCAAATGGGCTAACTTTGGGCCTGAGCAGCAGGAAGCATGATAGAGCACCAGGCTGTGAGGGTGGCTCCCTTTTGTGTCTCTGCATTGAGCAGGATAGAGTTTGACCTGCTGCCTACCAAGTGTCCTGCCATGAGTCCCAGAGCCCTGCAGTTAATAGCAGCCACGCCCTCCACCTCACTGCCTGCTTCTGTGAGAGCGCTTTCAAATCTCTCATTCCTCTCATCTCACAATTACCCTGTGAAGGCGGGACTGGTATTGCATTGTACAAAAGAGGAAAGAAACCTGGGCTTGGAGAGGTTGCTAATAATGACAACCACTAGCAGTTTTTCAGCTTTTATTAGGTGCCAGGCACTGCGCGAGCTTGTTGAATGCATTGCCTCATTTATTCTTCAGAGCAACCCTAACCCTATGAGGTAGGCATCATTTCTCCCATCTTATTGTGAAGGAAACAGACTCAGAGAGGTGAAGTGATTTACCCAAGGCCAGACCCCTTCACGGAGACCTGCCTTGTGAGACGGCACCTGCAAGGAGAGGGAAGGCATTGGTAGCAGTGAAGTCCATTCCAGAGAGCGGGCAGGGAGTGACAGCAGGAGCCCCAGAGACCCCCAGGACCTGACTCAGCCTGGCAGTCTGTTCGGGTCTCCCCAGGAGAGTAGACGGTGGATGGGGAGGTGAGGCTTGAGGGTTAGGACAGAGAAGAGGGGGTTTTCTTAGAGAGCTCAAGGGACAGGAGGAGAGAAGAGAGACAGAGCACAAGCCCCAGGACCTGTGTCCAGGACATTGGTCATTTCTCAGGACCCCAGGCATTTCCCTCCATCCCTCTTAGCTCTTTGCTTCCTTGCAGCTCAGACCTCTAAAATCCTCCCCTCATTTCCACACTTCACCTCCTCACCTGTGGACTCTGGGTCTGCACCCTCTGCTTCTCACACTTCCTTGCTGCAGACTCCAGCCTCAGGGGGAACCCCAAAGGCCCAACCCTCCCCAGCACTGAGTATCAGAAGTGCCACAGCCCTGCCGTTAAAGGGGGCCACCACCTCCTTTCCCCATAGCTTGGTCTTAGTGATGCTGGCCACCCTACTGCAAGGCCCAGGCCCAGGAGTAGACAGTACCCGAGTTTGGGTGTCCTTCCCTTCCCCCGACACCATGCCCAAGGAGGAGCAGCAGCAGTGCAGCTTCCTGGGAATGAGGCTTTCTTTCCACCTTCTCCTCGTCCATTGCCCTGGAAATACCTGTAGCAGGTGGGCAGGCTGGCAGGGAAGGCCAGGCGCATCTGATGTCACTGCTCTCCAGCATTGTTTTGGTTCTGACCACAGTGGGGGTGGGGTGTATGTCTGTGTGCTAAGTCCACTCAGTCCCAGGGCAAGCTGGGGCTTTGTCTCCCTCTCCCCTGCCAAGCTCCCTGGTTCCTGGCTGAAAGCATTTCCAGGGTGTCAGAAGCTGTTGGCATCGCCAGGGCTGCCAAGGGGAGGAGGGGCAGGAGAGTTGGGTGGGGGTGTGAGGGTCCTCCTCCCCAGAGATCCCCATAGCCTGGGAGTGAGAGGTGGACACTGTACCCCTGGTCAGTAGGGGAGCAGGGGTCCGCAGGACACTAGGAAAGCTGGTTCACGCATGTCTCCCAGGAGGTGTTCAGGGAGCATTTGTTAAGATGGGGATCGCTGCAAGGTGGAGGGTCCCAGGGACCCCCTTCTGGTTTCAGGTGTGTCCTTCCTGCTCACTATATCATGTCAACTCCATCAACCTTTAGCCAGGTCCACGCTCGCCAACCAGCAGTCCAGTTTCCCAACTCAGCACAGGGGGAAACGGATGCCTAGTAGAGAGGATAAAAATGAGCTCAACGTCACATCAAGTCAGCAGTATTGTTGGGACTGGACTCCGAAGTCTGACTCTTGGTTCAATGCTCTTTCCCCTATAGCAGGTGGTTATGCAAAGTAATGTAAATTATATGCAAATGTCTGTGGCTTCCTACCTACGCCTAGCAGAGGGGGTTTTGTGCCCTACTGGGGCTGGCGGGAGTCTTCTCCTGTCACAAGACTATCAGTTCTGAAAGGGCTCGTGGTAATTGTTTTACCCACTATCTGACTCAGGGCCTGGGCCCCAACCTTCTGTGGTGATCAGGAGGAGCACAAATGGCTCTGGGACCATGGGTACCTGGCGTCCTGCTGTCGTGGGGGGCATAGGGCTGACAATGCCAGGAAATGGCCAGAGGAAGCCTCTGGATAGGCCCCTAGAGTCCACACGACAGTGTGGGCCTGGCTTGGGGAGGTTTTCTCACGAGTCCTGGGAAGTCGGCTCACTGTCTCCAGGCCCCCTGGGTCCCCATCAATAAGCTGGCCTGAATGGAGAGGCTGGGTTGGGGGGAGGGAGATTTATTTCCTGGCTTTAAAACCAGCCATTCTCCCGCCTCCCACCTTCCTCCTGGCTGGAGAACAATGGGACATCCCCAGAGAGGCCTTCCTGTGGCAACAGGTGCACTGAGCAGGGTGGATGACCACCACCCAGGCCCCCATAGGTTCCAGCTGTGCACGTGGCGAGCCTCCACCATTGGTCCTGCTTCCAGAACAGCAGCCTGGCGCCCTTAGAAACAACACCAGGCACTGACCCTTTCTCCACTATTTCTGGGTCCAGGAAGTGGCTTGTTTGTTTGTTTCTACAGTCCAGATAATGTTGCCATATTTCCCCAAATGGTGGGAACTAAGTTCTGAAAAATAATCACCCTTAATCCCACCCAGACACAACTACTACTTGCATATTCGTGTGTTTCCTTTCAGGCTCATGCCCAAGTTTGTTTTATGATGTCATCATATACTTACAGGTTTCATTTCATGCTCAGGCCTCTACACTTAACATTATTCCATGAATCTTTCTCGTATAATTACATAGACTTCATAATTAGCCATTAATACCCGAGAAGAACCCACAGTGGGGATATACTTTAATTTACTCAACCAGTTCTCCCTTTGTTGGGTATCTTACTCTGGTAAATAACACTGCGTTGAACATCTCCATGCTCACAGCTTGGTTGGGTTCCTTGGGAGAGATTCCCAAAAGTAGAATTCTAGGTAAAAAGACACGCCCTCATTCATACACGCTGCTAGATTGCTTTGTGGATTTGATGCAAGTGTCATCACCAAGTTGTCATTCTCAGAAGTTCCAGCAGTTGTTCATGGGCCCACAGGGTGGTAAGAAGTATTTCCTAGACAGCCCAGACTTCCAAATGTCACCGGCTGTCACTGATTATGGGGGAAGGGAATGTGAATTGACACAAAAGGAGCTTGGGGCTCTCACTTCCAGGGTCCCTAACTTAGAAACACCCCCAGGCTTTAGGGACAGGCTTTACTGAGAGGCCACTCCTTGTTCGTAATTAGCGCCATCCACCCCCAGTCAGATCTGGAATGAGCAGAAGCCCTTTAAAGTAATTTGCTCTTTTAATATCACCCCTGTGATCTCATTTAATTTTCTCAACCAAACTTCATTCACAGAGGAAGCCAAAAGCACTCCACCAGCCCGGACTGAATTCTCACCCTTTCCAAACAGTGGCTCTGGACTTCTGCAAGCTCTGCTGAGATTTGTCTGGCCTCCAGCAGCTTGCATCCGAAGCCAAAGGGCTGTCTCTGTCCAACAACAAAAGGCAAGAGCATAGTGTAAAAGCTGTGGCTTTAAACATAGGCAAGCAGCTGCCACTGCCTGCTCTGAGCCCCCACGGTGGGGAGGAAATCGACTATGTATTGAGTCATACTCCCTGGCAGGCTCCGTGCTGGACATTTGTTCGGTTGGGCGGGGGCATGTTCTCAGTGATCCTTCTGTGAACCCTGTGAGATTGGTATGAGCACCCATTTTACAGATAAGGAAACTTATCTGTAAGCTCTGAGTTGCAATGACTTGTCAAGGTCCCTACCATAGCCCCTTCTTTGGAAGATCTCCAGGTGACATTGCACATGGAGCTGGGGCACTGCTGTCACAATGTCATACCCCAGAGGTGACCAGGTGAGTGGACGAGTACCCGCCACACCCCTATGCTGCTGCCACTCACACAGCCACTCCCAGCCCTGGCCCCAGCTCCTCCAGGAAGGGAGCCTCCCTCTGCTGAGCCAGCAGAGCTCTCAGGCCATTGGCAGCTGGGCTCAGGAGAGCCATGGTGATTTATAGCTGCCGCGTCTCCCCAGTGCCCTGCCTGGGCCCAGTGTACTTATGGACTAATGGAAGCTCGAATGGAGGGAGATAATTCTGCCAGGAGCTGGCTCCAGTGACAGGGGCAACCACCATTGCCTCAGGGCAAGGATAGGTTCAGGAACAGAGGGGACTTGGGCAGAGGCCAGAGACAGAGGCGCTGAAGGCTCTGAGAGCAGATGGAGCCCAGGTGGGGACTCGGGCGTGCAGAGGGTGGCACTTCCTGGCAGCCCAGTCCCCAGACTGGCTTCTCCAGGGCCCCCAGAAGGGAGCCAAGAGGTGGGCCAGGAGCCCAAGGCCCCAGATGCCTAGCAGCACACCTGCCTGTGCATTTGGTGTGTGGGTTTTGATATTCTTAGAACATCCAAGCTTCTCACCTAACCCCCTCAATGATAGATGGGGAAGCAGGGGCCCAGAAAGGGTCAGGGACTTGTCCAGGGTCACACAGCATGTTAGTTACTGAGCTGAGACAAGAGCCCTGGGATGTCACAAGAACACGGCAGCCGGTGTGGAGTGGAGAGGAAGACCTTGGGCAGGGTGGGCAGGAGGGTGAGCACAGAGCAGGGAAGGTGCAGGAAGACGACAGTCATGGTCAGGGATTAAAGAGGATGCTAAGGAGGAGGCTGGGACAGCCCCAACAGCGGGGCCCAGAGGAAGGGGTGCAGCAGCTGGCATCGACCCTCCTGGTAAGGGAGGGTTAAGGGGGACCTGGAAACCCACAGCCCCATTGGGTTCCCTCTGTGAGCCAGCAGGTGCTTCCTGGGGCTCTGCCGGGCCCTGAGGGGTGAGCACCCCCGGATCCCACCTAGCTCCTTTCCACTGATGTCCTCCAGCCAGCATGGCCCACCACTCAGCTCTCCTGAGCCTCTCTCTGTCTTCTTAAATGGGACCGTTATGCCTACCTCAAAGGGTAAGTGGGAGGTAAGTGAATAGGGAAGTTCAGGTTGAGAGAAAGCCGAAGGGAAGAAGAGACGCCCACCTCAGTTCAGATGTCTCAGGACCCCTGGCACCTCTCTTGCCCCCTTCCCCCTCCAGGCCCACCCAGGCGAGTCACATAGGTTGCTAGTCCCTCAGTGTATCCCATCTGTGAAATGGGCTCCCCTCCCAGCCCCTGGCAAGAAGGCATATCCCTGACTGGGTGGTGAGCTTCCTCCTGCATGCCAAGCCCACACAGCATCTTCGAGGAGCGCCTCGGTGGTGAGCTGCACCAGCCTGGACTGAATTCTCACCGTGGAGAGATGTACATGCCAGGTGCTCCTTGGAGGTGCTGTGTGGGTTTGGAAGATGTTTTCCATGGCTTGGGGCCCAGCAGCCATCTGGGGCCTGACAAGGAGTGAGGAAACAACCGCGCCTGTTGTAGGGCAAAGAGGAACCTCTGTCCCCTCCCTGGAATCACTGCAGGCTGTGGCCAGGTGTGCAGGGAACTCTTTCAGGTCATCTGGCTCAGTGGCTTCCACAAACACCTAGAATCCGTGCTATGCATAGGCACCTGCCTGTGCTAAAGCCGTTTGATATATGTGAGCTCCTGGAGGTAGGCCATGTTCTGATACCCTCTTTACAGGTGGGAAAACAGAGGCCAGAGGCTTGAAGTGCCATGCCCAAGAAACACGTGCTTTCACTGGGAACTGTTTTTGAGAGTTCACCTGATGCCAGGTGCACAGGAGCTAAGGCATTACTTATCCTCTAGGCTAGGGACTGTTAGCCCATTTTACAGGCGGAGAAACCAAGGCCAGGGAGACCAAATCACCTGCCTGAAGGCCCCACAGCTATTGATGCCGAGACTCTATCCTGCGGATGTTGGGCTCTTTCCACTGAGTAAGGTTCCCTCACTCTCTAGTGCCACATGGGGTGCCCTCAGCCTGGGCCAGGGCAGGGCAGATGCAGGGCCCCCCACTCCCCTCCTAGGATACAGGAATCTGTATTGCTTCAGGCTTGTCTCTGCCCACCTGCTGGCCAAGTCCAGGACAGAAAGAGAGGGCTCACAGATTGGGAGACTCTGGGCTGAAGACCTGGTGGTCTCAGCCATGTTTGTTTCTTGAGGGTTCCAAGACCACCTATTCCTACTCCAAGCCTAGCCGTGTAGCTCCTCCAGGAAGCCTGGCCCCTTCCTGAGCTGTGTGGCCAGCTCTCTATGCTTCTTCTGGAACCTCCACTCCAGAGCACCTGAGAGCAGCAGGACAAGCCGTGGCCTTGGGCAGCGTCCTTTCAGAGGAGGAAGGTCCAGAGAGGGGAAGAGACTTGTCCAAGGTCACACAGCTAGCGACATCCCAAGCAGCCCTGCTGGAGCTCTTCAGAGAAAGGACAGGAGGAGCCAAGGGTGAGCTTGGCCAAGCTGGCACCCACTTGCCTCCAGAGTCACCAAGGTCCCCACCCTGCCCCAACATTGCCTTTTCCCGAGGAGTTGATTCCCAGCCCAGCAGAGGAGCTGCCAGATGGGTAAAGACCCTCCTGCTGAAGAACTGAGCATCCCAATCCCCTCTTGTCCTCCCCGCCCAGTGGCCAGCCAGGTACTGCCCTGTCCAGGAGGCAGCTGACAGGCAACAGGGAAGAGCTGAGCCTCAGGGCAGGCAGCCCGTGTGAGGCCACGTGAGCCCAATGTCACCAGGGTCCCATCGGGTGAACTGGGATAGAATGGCCCAGCCTTTCCTCATGGGCAGGGTGGAGGGAGGTGAAGTATGGCCATTCATTAGAAAAGTAATGACTGGGCCGGGTGCAGTGGCTCACACCTATAATCCCAGCACTTTGGGAGGCCAAGGCAATAGGATTGCCTGAGGTCAGGAGTTCAAGACCAGCCTGGCCAACATGGCAAAACCCTTCTCTACTAAAAATACAAAAACTAGCCAGGCGTGGTGGTGCGTGCCTGTAATTCCAGCTACTCAGGAGGCTGAGGCAGGAGAATCATTTGAACCCGGGAGGCAGAGGTTGTAGTGAGCCGATATCATGCCACTGCCCTATAGCCTGGGTGATATAGGGAGACTCCATCTCAAAAAAAAAAAAAAAAAAGGAAAAGAGAAAAATAATAATGACTAATCTTGGACTTGGGCAGCCCTTCATAGTTTATGAAGCACTTCTGCATCCATAAGAGAATGTGTTCTGTTCACCCATTCAAAGACTAAGAAACCGAGGCTCAGAGAGGCAAAGTGGCTAGCCCAGTCACACAGCCAGTTAGACTGTGGGGAGGACTTCAGCCTACACAAGGTCAGCGTGAGTTTACTGAACGCTGCAGTCAGGCCCTGTGCTTGATACATTCACATACATGACTCTGTTTACCATAACGACAGCCCTGGGAGATTCCTGTGGATTGTCCCATTTTATAGAGGAGGAAATATAGACCCGTGACTTGCCCAGGCCCCACAGGGAGGGAGTGTGGAGTTCGGTAGCTCAGCCATAGCCAGGCTCAGCCAGGTCAGTGGGCGTGGGTCCCTGCCCAACTTGCTGAGGGTCTCAAGGGTGCATTCTGCCCACCTCCTGAGTTTGGGGTAGATAGCCGAGGGGACTGGATAGGGGCAGCTCGGAGTCTGCCCATCGTGGCTGTGGGAACACTGCCTGCTGGGGACAGTGCCTGGAACAGCACAGTTTGGGTTTAAGCTGGAGCCTCTAGGGGACAAACAAGCCAACTGCCAGGCAGGAGCTTCATCATGGTAGCTCCTGGTGGAGAGAGGTAGCGGGGCATGAAGCATCAGGAGCAGAGGCACTGATGCCCTCTCCTTCCTGTGGCCCAGCATGGGGGTGGCCACCGCTCTGGCCACTGCCCAAGGGGGTGGCTTCTCTGCTTTTGCCAGCTGTCTCCAGCCTGAGATCCAAAACTCAGCTTGAGAAACCACACCTGAGAAATCCAGCATTCCATTCCTTGCCAGGGGCCTCAGGATAGGGGAGGCAAGCAGGGGTGCTCGGGGACCGCCTTTCCCCACAACCCTAGGGAGGAGGTGGAGTGGGTGGAGGCGAGAGAGGCGGGCTGGGCCCGGGAGCACGGAGGCCTCTAATGGCACCGGGTGTGGCCCATAGTCCCGCTGGCTAGCTGCCTTGTTTCCTAATTAAAGCGCCCTTCTGAAAATGCCCTCCGGTCCAGGCCCAGCGCTGCTGGGTGAGGCAGGCACCTCCCAAAAAATCTCAGCAGCTTTCCTGTCTTCCCTGCAGGGCCTCTGGGCTCAGGGCCTTTGGTCATCTGGGGGAGGCTGGGGGGCATCAGGGCTATGTTCACCCTGTTATCGTCACTGTGCTCCCAGAAGCTGCTCTCTGCCATCCCATTGCTGAAGGCAGCAGGCCGTCCTCATTAAAGAGCCTCGGCAGCCAGGATCAAAGGCACTATTGAAGAGGCTCCTAAGAGCTGGGGGACGCCAGGGCCAGAAGACGGGAGGAGGAGGTAGCAAGGAGACTGAGTCACTGCAGGCCAATTGTGATGAGTGGGCAGTGGGTGGCTGGAGCCAGGTTTTCGGGCTGGGAGGAAAGCCCAGCCAAGAGGCCCAGGAAGGGGCGGGCAGGCAGCTGGGAGCCCTGCGGAGAGGTTGCTGCTGTTGCGCTGGGACACCTCCGCTGCTGAGCAAGCCTGCTCCCCCGCAGCCCTTACGAAAGCCACCTTCTGGTGAGGGCAGCAGAGCAGCCGGCTGGTTCGCTATTAGGGGCCAGCGTGGGAATGGGGAGAGGATGGGACCTTGAGTCCAAATCTTTCCATTCGGGAAGCCCATAATTGACAGGGCTGCACCGAGGGTGGCAAGCTGGCAGTACCTAGAGGCTGTCATTATGGAATAAGGGCCCCTCAGTTCTTTAGGCAAGTCACCCCAACTCTCTGGACCCTGTTTTTCCCTTGGGTTGAGTGAGGGTGAATAGGGATTAATCAGATGGGGAGGGGGTGGAATATCTTCATCACTTGATTGGTTGTGGCTGAGTATAGTCCTGTGCTGAGAAGGAGGCCTTGTCCAGATGTGCCACAATTTATTAGTGATGCTTGCCACAGCCTCAGGATTGGCCAGTTGGCCGTGCATTTGCCCCTAGACTAGATTGACTCTATAGCCCTTGCACACTCTAATATCCTGAGATTCTGAGGCTGACAAAGCCCAGGCTGGCATGCAAAAGACCTCCCAAATGCTGGCCCTGACTTCCCCAGAGGACATCCTTCCCTGAGACGTCAGTGGAAATCTGAGCCTCAATTTCTTCATCTTTCAAAGGGAGAGAAGGACTCAGCTGGACCTCTGACCTGCCTCGACCTGCAAAACACATCATTCTTAGTATTAACCGAGTCCTTCCTTGTGCCCCTCCTTGTGCCCAGTGCAGTGAGGGGTGCAAGATGGAGTGTACCTACACTCTAGAGTCTTGCCCTGTGCAGGCCTGGCTGGAGCCCTGCATCTGCCTCTTACTGGCTGTGTGACTGGGGGCAAGTTATTTTAAGCACTGAACCTTGGTTAGTAAAATAGGGGTAATGGTACCTGTCCACAGGGTTGCTGTGCCCATTTGAATACAACTACGTAAAGCCTGTGACCCCAGGCCTGGCACAGAACACCCAGCCCTTAGATGGGGGCTCTGACGGGAAGGGTTACAAGAGACGCCTCAGTTGACTTCTTTGCCTATTCTGACCTTGGCTTTGGATGGGAATTTGGACGGGGGTGGGATGGGGTAGGGGGGAGGTGGGAAGATAGTTTCAAAGCAACACAGGCCCAGACTGTTTGCTCTCAACTCTCCCAAGACCGCAGCCCCAGCCTGAGCTGGCTTCTCCATAAACTCCTGGTCCCTTCCTTTAACCAGCCCCATAAAAAGGGAGTGGGGCAGGAGGGAGTCTGGCTGTAGACTTTGTAATTTGGCTTGGAGGTGGCTCCTGTTCGTTCTAACCAGGCTGTAATTACGGCTGGCACCCAACACCCCCTCATTACCGGAGCCTGGAAGGAGGACTCTAATTATAGCATACTGGGTCCGGGCTGGAGTGGGTTGGGGGAGGGAGACCACAGTGGAGGCCTGTGTAGGCAGAGAGAGACTCTGAGCTGGCTGGGGGGATGGGGCAGGGCCAGGATTGTGGGGGGGGGGGGGGCTGTCCTTGGCTCCTCATTTGTCTTGCTTTCAGAGTCATCGTTGGGAGGGATGGGGCATAGATCGAATCCAGGCCACTTCCTTGGGGAGAACAGGACCCAGAGGAGCCCGCCTGGGAGACTCATTCATTCATGCACGAAGGATTTATTAAGCATCTACTGTGTGCCAGGCTGGCACTGGGTTACAGCAGTGGGTAAACAGGTGCCATCCAGCCGGAAATGATGTTCAAGGAGAAAGCACATTAAAGCCATCTTGCTGCTGGAAATATCTGAAGAAGTCCACATTGATGGCAAATGGCCACCATCATGAGCCTTGATTACCCTCTAGTCACCCCAGTCACTCCCCTGAACCCCCTGGGCCTCACTTGGCACAGCAGGGCCCCAGGACCCTCCCCCAGAACCCTGTCAGACTGTTGGCTGCCCACGCAGGTTAAATGTGTGGCTGTCACTGAGCCTCTGCCCTGGGACCACAGAGTCGATGGGGGCACAGACATTAAAGGAAATACACAAATAAGTATATAACTTGAAAAGGTAATGAGGGCAATAAGGAAAAGAGATGCCAGACGAAGAGCCAGGGCCCTGGTTTAGGTGGGAGTGGTGCAGTCAGGGCTCTCTGGGGAAGTGAACTTTAAGGTGATACCTGGAGAAGGAACAGGGTTTAGCCAGGTAGGGGTGGGAAGGCAGCATTCCAGGTGTCTCCATGGAGGCTTGCAGCCTGGGCATCCTACGTTCTGAGGTGTCCCCACACCGGGGTGGAGGCAGTGGGGTTTCTCCTGCATGTCATACAAAGAGCACTGGACTAAGTCTGTAGACTTGGTGCTCAGGCCCAGCTCTGCCAGGAACTGTGTGGCCTCAGGCTAGTCACACCCTCTGTGGGCCTCAGTTTCCTCATCTGTCCAAAGGGAGGCCCCTTCAGGCCACAAGCCCTCCCTCCCCAAGCCTGAGGTTTTGAGGAGTCCAGCAAGTTCTGTTCAAATGCCACTTTTCGGGATGCCCCTGATGACTGAAAGGCAGCCAGGGCACGGGGGAGGGGGCCAGAGAGCTCGAGCTGAGAGCTCCAGACATCCCATCCCCTTCTCTGAGTTATTAAGAGCCACCCGGAAGCAGACACAAAGAGAATTGTCCTGAGCTAGATAGAGTCAGCCCCCAGCCCCCAGCCGAGAACAATCAGAGAGGAAAACCAAGGCCATTTGTCCAACACGGAGTGCGGCAGTGACGGCAGCTGGGAAAATGCCGAGTATTTCTCAGCTAAAATTAGCCACCTACTAAACCTTTACATCAAGGGCAACCTGAAGCCTCTATTGTTTTGAACTTGGAATCCCAGAGGACTTGGGGGCAGGGCTTCTCAGGAGAAGCAAATGACCATCCCCTCTCCCAGGGGCTGGGCTAGCCAACACCAAGACAGTCCTTGAGCCACAGGGGTGCCCAGTAAGGTACCAGGGGACAAACGGACAGACAGGGAGGGAGTCTAGCTGCCCAAAGTCACCAAGCATTGGTGGCTGACACAGCTTCTGGTTGCCCCATTTGAGACATTCTTCCTTCACCAGTGATATTGATGTACTCTGAGCTAAATGGGTGGCAGGGAATGGGGAAGGTTGAACTAGAAGAAATTGCTGGAAATATAAGAAAATAACTCTTTATCCTTTCCAGAGGAAGCAGTCAGAATGGGCATCCCTATTTGCTAATGGTGGATAGTTCCTGCCATTGGGGTGGCAAACCTGGCTTAGAATCTTTCCTCTGCCACTTAGTAACTGTCTGACTTTGCACAACTTTAGATAAACAATAGAGATGGCTATTGATACCAACCTCATAAGATTGCTGCAACAATTAAATGAAATAATGTGGAAGATATAGGTATTAGCAATGGTAATAATAAAAACAAGAATGCCGCTTTTGTTCATTAAGTCTTTTTAACTTGCCCAGCACTCCTCTAAGCTCATTGCGTGTATTAACGTGTCTAATCCATGCTAGAAATACTATTACCCCATTCTGCAGAGAAGGAAATGGAGGCCCAGAGAGGCGAATTTGCAGGAACACAGGTGATGGCCATCATTTATTGTTATTGCCACACAGCAGGTCCTGATTCCAGCTCAGATAGCGAAAGCCTGGCACCATGCTGCTGTGTAATTCCTTCAGCTCCTTTTGAAAAGTCTCCAGCTGAATCATAGAAGTGTTAAGGAAAAGGAAGCTGACATATGTTAAGCACCATTATGTGCACTAAGCGTTTGATATTTCTGTCGGGAGGCAAGAGAGCATAGAGCCGTGTGTGGACTGGCGGCAGCACCTAGACATTTCTTAGAAATGTACATTCTCAAGGCCCACCCCACACCGACTGAATCAGAACCTGGGGGCAGGAGCCTGGGTTTTAGCGAGCACTCCAGGTGGTCCTGGTGCAGGCCATGGTTTGAGTACCACTGGCACCAAGGTTAAAGAGGATGGACTTGGCCGGGCGCCATGGCTCGTACCTGTAATCCCAGCACTTTGGGAAGCCGAAATAGGAGGATTGCTGGAGCCCAGGAGTTTGGGACCAGCCTGGGCAACATAGTGAGACCCCTGTCTCTCTAAAAAAAAAAAAAAAAAAAAGAGTATGGGCTTAAAGTCAAAGAGACCCAGATTCAAATGCTGACAACCCTGCTCTGTGACATTAGGCAAGTAACTTAATCTCCCTGTGCCTGCAAACTGGGGCTAATGATAAGAATACCTACCAGAAAGAGTTGCAGGGAGGGTTCAGTTAGATAATTATTCCAAGTACTTGGCGCAGAACCTGAGAGCTAGTTAGCACCGTAAATGGTAGCTGTTAACTCATTACCTGAATTACCTGCTAGCACTGAAGAGGTACTAAAGGGAAAGGTGGTTCTTTGTGGCCAGGGAAGCCGTTTAATCCCAGCTGGGGTGAAGCTTCCCCTCTAGGGCAACCTGGCGGGACTAGGGGCCCGGGTAACAGAGGTAACCCTTGCAGGCTGAGGGCATCAGGGGTGTCTGGGATGGACATTTCCTCCCCACCTGGCCTGCCCTGTCTAGCAGGGGCTCCCTGTCTTCCCTGAGCTTATGATGCCAACCAAAGAGACGCGTGAACTAAGAACTTTTCTCCGCCGCTTTCTCAGGGAAACCAGCTCTGAAAATGACGGTCTGGTGATGTGGCGATCCCCAGACCCTGGGCTCATGGGGGCCTCAGCTGCATGCTGTGGCCTGGAAGCTTCCAGGGACATGTCTTTGCTCTCTTCCCCTCCACCCGTGTGTTTTCAACGGTGATTGGAGGCCTCAGGGGAGCCGTGCGCTCCTCTTCCTCCCTAAGGAGAGGCTCTGGGCCAGCCGGGCAGCGAGCACAGTGGACGGGCTCCACCTTCCCTGTGCTTCCACTGCTTGGTAAGGGCCTGCCCAGCCTCTGGGAACCCCAGGCTCTTGGTGAGGCACCACCCCACCCTGACTGCTGGCTGTCCCCAGGTCCCCCATGCTGGCCACATGCCTTAGTGTGATGCCACACTTTCTTTCACACCTCTGGCCTCTAGCTATCTCTGTGAAGTGGGAATGGTGAAGGTGCACCTATTCTACAGAGAAACAAACCGAGGTCCCAGGAGCTAAGACTAGGGCCCAGAGTCACCCACTGAACTGGTGGCCCAAAAGTGTTCTGGTATTTCCTGTCACTAGGCCGTGCTTCTATCCTTTCTTTTTTCACCCCTACCTCATACTTCCTTATCCCTCCTCAAGAAATCCCTAGAAGGGAACTGACAAACTTAGTGCCTGACATGTACCAGGCTCATTTCATGAGATCCTGCAGCTGTGAGGGGAACCAGGCTCAGAGGCAGGGGGTGGTTCCCCCAGCAAATGGGGGCAGGATGGGATTGAAGCAGGTCCCACGCACTCCAGAGCGCCTTCTCCTTGGCTAACCTCCTGCAGGTTTTGGGCTTTTTGCTCCCCTTCACCCTCCCCGCTTCCTGGTGCCCCTCCTGGAGGAGCCCTCTCACGGTGTCCTCAGCTGGATGCCTGCCCTCTGGCCCTTGCACCCTCCCTCTGCTGCTCACTCAGAGGACATGGGGAGCGGGCCGAGCCCTGAGCCAAGGCGGCCCGGCGATTACATCAGCAGGTGCAAACAAGCAGGCGGGAGCAGGGACGCGCGTCCCTCGGGGCTGGAGATGGCACTCCATCCGCCCCACACGAGTCTGTTTCATTCCCTCCTTCTAGCTTGCATCAGCCTTTTGCAGCTCTGTGTCATCACAGAGTGGGCCAAGGCAGCAGCTGGGAGGCTGGGGCAGGGGTGGAGGTGAGGTGTGGGGCTCGCCGGGACCCTGGCAGCCTGGAAGGTCCACTCACTGTTTTTTCCTGAGAATGGAGTACAATATTCCCCCCTTACTCGAGGTCTCCCTGTCCACAGTTTCAGTTACCCATGGCCAACTGTGACACCAAAATATTAAACAGAACATTCCAGAAATCAGCAGTTCACACATTTTAAATTGTGTGTGATTCTGAGTAGCATGATGGAATCTCCCACTGTCTCACTCCATCCTGCCCAGGATGTGAACCATCCCTTTGTCCAGGGTGTCCACACTGTATACACCATCCGTCACTTAGTCACTCAGTGGCTGTCTCCATGATCAGATCGAAAAAAAAAATCATCTGTCTAGAGCTTGGTACTATTCAAGTTTTCAGGCATCCACGGGGGATCTTGGAACGTATCCCCCACAGATACGGGGACTCCTGTTATAGAAATTAGCTAGTGCATAGGGCTGCCCAGCTGGCAAAATATTTTTGTACTTCTGACTTT
The DNA here is from genome assembly GCF_028858775.2 of Pan troglodytes. Taxonomy (NCBI): domain Eukaryota; kingdom Metazoa; phylum Chordata; class Mammalia; order Primates; family Hominidae; genus Pan; species Pan troglodytes. The sequence goes on from NC_072406.2 coordinate 83,484,141, forward strand.
GGTGTTTCCAACAGCCCTGTCAGTCAAAGCAAGTAAAAGTGGTCCCATTTCCCAGAAAGGAAAATTGAGGCCCAGAGGGAAGTGGCTGCCCAGGGGTTGTCTTGTGAGTCACTGACAGCACCAACGCATTTCACCTCAAGGAGCGCATGGGATTATAAGAGCCTGGAGATTGAAAAATCCCTATAGTCATCAAGTTGGAAGTAGTTAAAGCCTGCTTCCTAGAGAAAGTGAGCTGGTTCCTTGGCCGAGGAGGAGACAGCTACTGAAAGAGCTATGGAGTGATTTCTGCACTGATGGTGGGTGGGCAGGCAAAGGGACCATTACATGGCTATGGGGGTAGGCTGGAGGCAGACTGGGCACTGGTCTAAGAAGTCTCGATGTCTGGATTCTTAACCTTGAAACTTTGCTGTGAGCTTCCCACTTGTGGAACTGAAGCTTGGTTATTGCTCTCTGAGCCTCACCACAGGCATGGTCAAGAGGAGGCCCCCAGGAAGTGTTTGATGAATGAGTGAATGAATGAATGAATGAATGGGAGTGAGTGCTTGCTCACCATCTGCCTCCCTTGAAGTGCATCTGTGCAGCCACACTGGCCTTCCCCTTGGCCAGTGCCACCTGTCTCCCCATATCTCACCAGCTGACAACTCAGCTGCTCACCCAAACCCAGGGCCGGGGTCTTTCCCAGCACTGGGACCAGAGAGGCAAACACAGGAACCATGGCCTGCATGCCAGGATGCCCACATTCCAGTCCTGGCTTGGCCTCCTAACTGCTGTGTGATCTGAGGCAAGTTACTACTCCTCTGAGGTCCCCAGGATGTTCCTGGGACTCTGAGTCTACAAGGCCTGCCCTCCCCGGGGCCCATGGAACCTGAGCCCCAGTCCTGCCTTGGGAATGGAGGCCAGAGATGGCTGCCTTCCTCCCTCACCCCTGGGGACTGAGCAGGAATCCAAGTGGCTTCCACATTCAGAAAAATCCAAGGGGAAACCCCTACCCAGTTCCAAGGACCCCTTCTATTCACCCCTATACTGCCAGGGGCTCTTTCTCCCTCTCCTCATGGCACCATCTCTACCTCTGTTTATCTCGCCCATTTGCCCTCTCCTTCTCATGCCCATTTCACAGATTGGCAAAGGCCAGAGTCTGGCCACTCCTTTTTCTCTGTCCCTTCTGTGACTTCTTTTATGCCAGTGTGATGCCAAGATAGGAGTGACGCTGCAGCCACAGACTGTTTGTTTGCCCTTGCACAAGTCATTGCCCCTGTCTGGCCTCAGGGTCCCCAGCTGGAGATGAAGGGTCCCCAGCTGGAGGTGAAGGGTCCCCGACTGGAGGTGAAGGGCTTGGATGCAGTTTTGAAGGCACCATAGTCCAGGATCTGAGCTGCCTCCTGGTGGTGGTGCTGACAGCAGGCAACAGGCAAGGACTGCAGCAGTTTTTCCACTTGGAAATGTGTTTGGCAGTTGCCTCCCCTTTGCAAGGAAGGGTTGTTCGGTTCTAGAGCGTGGCGCTGAGGGAGACGGGGGAAATTTGTGTGCCCTGGGTGCTCTAAGAACAGCCTTAACCCTGGGCTTTCAGGGCGGCATGGGGATGTAAGCACTGTCCTGTCTGGCCTCGTCCGGGCAGCCCCTAGACCCAAGACTGTACCAAGGCATTTTGGACTTTTCTGGGAGAAAGTGACAGGACACTGGGCATCTTCCTGCCCAGAACCCAAACACACAGCCAACTTGACAGCATTGCCAGGCTCACTCCCCGTGCCAACTCTGCGTCCTTCAGCTCCTCCAGCAACCTGAAACGCGTGGCAGGAGCAGGCAGCCCAGCTGGCCCTCACCCGTCTGACACGTGTGACCGTGCGGGGGCTGGTGGGGGGAGACGGAGAGAGATGCCCAGCGTGTTCTGCTTATGATTCAAAAGTCCTCAGTCAATAGCCTTTAAGGGAAAGCACGGGATATGCAACTTACGTGGTGAGACCAGATTTAGGTAACTAAATATTCATGCATCTAAAAAAGTCAGAGAGGATCAACATCCAGTGTAACTCAGCTGGGGTGGGAATGGGGCGGCTTTTATTTTCATCTTTTTTTTTTCTAGATTGTATACAGTGAGGCTACTACCTTTGTAATCAGAATAAACCCAAAAACCTGTTTCGAATTAAATAAAGGAGTTTAGAAAAATGAAGTCCCCCCCCCCCAACTTCTCCTTTCCTGGGTGTCTGGTGCGCAGTTTCTGTTTCTGGCTCTGCTGCTCAGGTGCTGTGTGATCTGGAGCCAGACCACACCCTCTCTGGTCTCCATCCTTGAGGGCAGTGATTAGATGGTCTGTGAAGTTCCATCAGTTAGTGGAGTCCTGCAGCATGGAATTTCCCAAGGGATGGGCTCCTGTAGCCCAGGTCAGCCCTCCTACCCGCTCCTGCTGCCCAAACCCCCTCTGACTGCTCCCTCCCCCTCCACCTGCCACCCCAGTGCTTGTCCTGTGTCCTCAGTGGGCCCATCTACACCGCAAACAAGATTCCCAGGCCCTCGAGGAACTTGCCTTCCAGAAAGGCAAGTTCCTTTCTGTCCAGAAACAGACAGCAAGCTTACAAACACATACACAAAGCAGGTCATTCCAGAGGGAGGTGAGCCTGCCAAGAGAAAAAAATGGCACTGGGGAGATAGCACAGGGAGGAAAGACAATGGTGCATTTTCACTGGGTGGTCAGGGAAGGCCTCACTGGAGAGGTGGCATTTGAGCTGGGATCTCAATGACAAAGAGTCAGCCAAGAGAATATGTGTCTGTGGGAGGGGTTGGGGGAGGCGCTCCAAAAGAAGAGACCAGCAGAGGCGCTGAGGCTGGAACAAGCAAGGCATGTCCCAGGAAAACACGCCTGGTGGGGCTTGGAGCACAGTGAAAGATAGGTGAGTTGGCCGGGTGCAGCGGCTCACGCCTGTAATCCCAGCACTTTGGGAAGCCGAGGCAGGTGGATCACCTGAGGTCAGGAGTTCGAGACCAGCCTGGGCAACATGGTGAAACCCCGTGTCTACTAAAGACACAAAAATTAGCTGGGCGTGGTGGTATGTGCCTGTAATCTCAGATACTTGGGAGGCTGAGGCAGGAGAACCCGGGAGGCGGAGGTTGCAGTGAGCTGAGATCCTGCTGCTGCACTCCAGCCTGGGTGACAGAATGAGACACTGCGGAAGGAAGGAAGGGAGGGAGGGAGGGAGGAAGGGAGGGTGGGAGGCAGGGAGGGAGGGAGGGAAGACTGGTGAGTCCATGAAGTTAGAGGGTTCTGGGTAGCTTAGGACTTTCTCCAGGGTCACAGAGAAGCCGCAGGAGGCTGTACACCACTAGAGGGCAGGGTTTCTCTCTTATGAGATCACTCTGGTGTTAAGAGGAAAGTGGATTTTAGGGGCAAAAGGAAAGGTAGGGAGCCCAGAGAGAGGAAGGGTCCAGGCGGGAAGACCTGGGCTTGGAGACTGCAGCGGTTGGTGGGGGTGGTCATGCAGTGTGAGGCACATCTTCCAGGTTCATCTGGCAGCACCAGGTCCCTCCAGCAGCACGGACTGAAAGTGAGGTGAAGGAAAGGGAGCCACCAGGCACCCTCCCAGGTGGGACCTGAACAACTGGGTGCTTGGCGGAGTCTAAGATTGCAGCTCAAACTCACCCCATGCCAACCCTGGGTCAGGGAGAGGTGACCTATAAAATAGCAGGTCTGAGTCACAGGTGGGGAGCCTGCCATTGCCTTAGGGGGACAGCAGCATTAACATAGGCCCACCCTGAGAAAGGCGCTGCGGTCCCAGCCTGGGTGGGGCTCTCAGGGTGTCCCCAGAGATAGCTGTGGATGTAACCTGGCTGGGCATGTGTGGGCCTGTTGGTGTGAGCGTGTGTGTCTGAGGGGGCTCGCCACCTGTCACTGAGTGGGGGGCCAGGCTGGCCCCAGGCCTTACTCCTGGATCTCGGTTTGGGAGGGGCAGGTCCACAGAGCAAGGGAAGCCAAGTGCTGGAGTCAGGAAGCTGAGACCCCGTCCCCTCCAGCAAGCTAGGGAGCTCCTGAGAGGACAGAACAATAGCTGTCCCTGCTGGGTTTTGGTGGCTGTGACCTCGAACACGCCCTTTCACTCTTCTGCCTCGTTTTCGCATCTGTAAAATGGAACAGCTTCGCAGGTCATTGTGTTGACAATAATGTGCACTGTCTCGTTGGAACACACAGGATTTTCAGTGCCAGGTGGTGGGAATATGCTTATTATCTGCAGGAGCATGGATGAAAGGGTTTTGAGCTCTTGTCTGGGAAAAGAAGGGGAAACAGAATATCCCCTCCTCAGGGCCCAGGCCTCCATCACAGTGACCCCATCGGACCTGAAACTTGGAAAAGGAACCAAAAATTAGCCCCAAGACTGAGCCAAAGGAGCCCAAAGCCAGAGGAAGGGTCTGGAGGGAGGGCCTTGGGGGTGGAAGTCAGGGTGGCCAGTGACCCAGTGACTCTAGTGCCCTTTCCAGCTCTGTAAGCAGTGTGGCCCCCATAGCCAGGCCCGGGCTCATCCCAGCACTGCACCTGCCCTGGGGCCTCGACCCCAGCCTCCCATCCACTACTTCACCTGCCTCACAGTCCTTCGAGGGAGACGTTTCACAGGAGCAGATGGACACCCCCTTCAGGATGCAGGCCCCTGCCCCAGCTGGCCACCTTGGCGAAGCCACTTCCTGTGACAGCAGAGGAAGTGATGTCAGGGCACAGATGGGTGCAGAGGGTGTGGGAAAAGGGCTGCGTGAGGAGCCACCTTTGTTAGGAATGACTTGGCGTCCCCCGAGCCCGCCAGCCCCCATTTGTCATCGGTAACGGCCATTGTGACCGCCTCCGAGGGGGGCCCCTGCTGAACCCCACAGCCGCAAGGAGCCAGGGCCAGATGGAGGAAGGGCTTTGTGTCCAGAGAGGGGTCCATCCATGTGAGGTTGTGTGTTTTTAAAACATAATAATAAATTGGCTCCTCTCCCCCAACTCTCCCCACTCCCCACTGAGCACATCAGCCACGCAGTGAATGGGAGAGATTTTCCATGCAGTGGGAGGTCAAGTCTGGGGAGAATTAGCCGGTGTCCAGGGGCTAGAGAAAGACTGTGATTGCTGATGATAAATGTGCCCAGTGTGGGGCGTTTCTCTGTCCTCACCTCCCGCCTGACTCCTCCCCTCCCTGTCCTGAGCCAGTCAGCCCTGGAGACACACAGCCCTGCTTGGCTACAGATGCCCACCCCTGGTGGAAGCCTGGGGGTCCCAGGCCTGTGGACAAAAGCCAGCGGTGGGGGTTTCAAGGCCTTCCCTACCAGACCACAGCAGCCTCCCTCTGAGGTCTCCACCCTGGGCAACAGGGCTGACCGGAAGTGGACCCGGCTGAGATGGATAGCAGGAATTTCCATCCCAGGCATGGGAATTACAGAGCCCAAGCCTTCACCCACAACCCTGCCATGGCTGTGCTGTCTTTCTGGGCCCCCTGTCCCTCCTCAGTCCTGAATCAGCAACTGGGCTCTGGTCCAGCTTGGCTGTTAATTTGCTGTGTGGTGTTGCATTAGTCACTTCCCCTCTCTGATCCGGTAGAACGCGGGGCTCCAAGGGCTCCAGGCTCTCTGAACGTTGACTTTCTGTGTCTGGTCTACTTGGGCTCAGATGGTGCCAGGCCAAGGAAACAGTCTGTGGGGCTTCTGACCTCCCACACACAGTTCAGCTAGAGAACAGCTCCTGCCTGCTGCCACTCCCAGGCACGTGCACTGCCTGTTTGTTTGTTTGTTTGTTTGTTTGTTTGTTTGTTTGTTTTGAGATGGAGTCTTGCTCCATTGCCCAGGCTGGAATGCAATAGTGAGATCTCACTCACTGCAACTTCCACCTCCCAGGTTTAAGCAATTCTTGTGCCTCAGCCCCCCGAGTAGCTGGGATTACAGGCATCTGCCACCACACCCAGCTAATTTTTGTATTTTTAGTAGAGACAGGCTTTCGCCATGTTATCCAGGCTTGTCTCGAACTCCTGACCTCAGGTGATCCGCCCGCCTTGGCCTTCCAAAGTGCTGGGATTATAGGCATGAGCCGCCGCGCCCGGCCCACAGTGCTTGTTAAGAAAGATATTTGCATCAGTTTTCTCAGTTGACCTTTCACAGCAATACCCCAAAGTTGACAGAGCAGGAACTGCTAGTCACTTCTTTATAGATGGGGAAACTGAGGCTCTGAGAGGTCAAACAACCTCCCAAGGTCTCACAGTGCAGGGTGAGGCTTGGAACCAGGACTGCTGGCTCTTGGGTCAGCCTGGGCCCAGGCTCAGAGTCATGGTAAGGGCCACAGCACTCCTCTGGCTTCTCCTAGGGACAGTGACAATCTCCCTCTCAGGAATGTTGGAGCCACCCCCTCCTCTGAGAACACCCTCTGAGAGGTACAGTGTCTTTACATTTGTCCTGAAGTCATTCGTTCGCCTCCTGGGCCCTCACTCCTGCTCATCCAGGTGAGTCAGATTCTGACACCTCTTATACAAGCCTGTGTCTCCACAGCAGGCACTGCACAGGCCCAGCCCCTGGGAAGAAGCCTACAGACGGGCACAGGGCCTGCTGTCGGACAAGCTCCACTCCACTCCTAGATGGGCGCCCTGTCGCCCATGGGGGACACCAGGAAGAGCATAGTGTGTTCTCTGCCCTCCAGGAGCAGCCACCAAAACTGCAAAGGAGGCTTTGAGCTGTCTGACTCAAAACAGACTTGCCAGAAGCAGGAAGGTGCCCTCTAGACCCTAGCCTGGTCACCTCACCCTCCTGCATTTTAAATGGGTGGGTGACATGAGGAACTTGTCCATAAGGAAGCCAGCATGGAGGTGAGAGGTGTAAAACTGTGTCTTCTAGAGAATATTTGGATAAGACAGACTGGGGGACCAGGCTGCAACCTCCAGACTGGGAAGTGCACTGTTTAGTTAGAAGTGTGCTGTTTAGTTAGTTTAGAAGTTAGAATTCTAGGCTGGGTGCGGTGGCTCATGCCTGTAATCCCAGCACTTTGGGAGGCCAAGGCAGTTGGATCATGAGATCAGGAGTTCAAGACCAGCCTGGCCAAGATAGTGAAACCCTGTCTCTACTAAAAATACAAAAATTAGCCAGTTGTGGTGGCGGGTGCCTGTAATCCCAGCTACTCAGGGGGCTGAGGCAGAGAGTTGCTTGAACCCGGGAGGCGGAGGTTGCAGTGAGCCGAGATTGCACCACTGCGCTCCAGCTGGGCCACAGAGCGAGACTCTGTCTCAAAAAATAAAATAAAATAAAATAAAATAGAAATTAGAAGTCTAGCAATGGCTGAATCTCAAATTGCAGCTGTGAGTAAGGAAGGCTTTTCTAACTATTAGGTCTGTCCGAAGAAGAACCTGGCTGAGAAAAGCAGTGATGAATTCCCCATCCCCACAGGTATGTGAGTCAAGGTTGGCTAAGGAGTTGATGGGAGACGTTGGATGAGATGGCCCTTTAAGTAACTTCTATAGAGACTTCATAAAGAGGTCTCATATAGAGACCTCATAAAGAGACCTCATAAAGAGGCAGGTAAAGGCAAATTAGAGGTGAGAGTTTGGATGGCACACCTCGGAGGTCCCATCCAGAGGTGCTGGTGGTCATTTTGATCTAAGGCCTGGGATGGGTGGGCTGGAGCATGGTTAGGTGAGCCCAACAGTGTTTCCTCCTCCTCCTTCCCTGGGTTCTACCTACGCTCTGCTTTAGGACCACCGTATAGCAATGGCAAGGAAAGTGACCCTAATTTAAGCAAATTTGCTTTCTGAAGAAAAAAATTTACTCAACAGGACATTTTCACACATGAACAGATTCCCCATAAGGGATCTTTAAACCTCAAAGTGTTAGAAGCAGAGGAGGGCTTGAGAGACTGACTTGGCCAACCTCCTCATTTTACAGACAGAAACTCCAGGGCCTGGGAGAGAATGGCCACACGGCAATGCCAGTCCCCAGCTGGGATGCAAACCCAGGGCCTCTGCCTCCAGCGATCTTTCGTGTCCTTCATTTGACTGTCTTGTCTTACATCTGTGCAGGGATGTGTCTTCTTTCATAGCTTCTTGGCGGGATATCTGGACCATTCTTGGATGCAGCTTTAAAGGCAGGCTGCACTTTTGCAATTTAGGCCCAAACGAGTTCTACTATTGGGAAAAAACACTTTATGTGGGAATTTTCCTGCCAGCGGGAAACCCAGATCCGGCCTGGCTGAGGCAAGGACTTCTAGGGGAGCCTGTCTTAGATGTGGTTCCTCTGTAGAGATGGAGCAGCAGGAAGTCCTGCAGAGAGGCCAGGGAGGCAGGGCTGAGAGACATGGCTCAAGCCTTGCTTCCTGCCATCGACCAGGTGACCCTTCATGTCCCTTGTTGCCCCACGTTTTCATTTGTAAAATGGGAAGAATTGCAAGGAGTAGCACATAGTAGACCTAAATGCCCATTTCCAGTTCAGCAGAGCTCGGAGACAGATTCTAGTATCAGATCACCTGAATTTGCCCCCTAGTGGTGCCACTTACTAGCTTTATAGCTCTATGCCAGTCACTTAAACACTTTTGGTCTCAGTTTCCTCATCTGCACTGTGGGGATAATAATCATATCCAACTCATAGGCTTGTGGTTCCCAAACTATGTGCCAAGTTATCCCAGGGTTCATCAGCACACTCACAGGGAAGCTGTGGGATATTTTTAATGTGGGAGACACAGTAATACTAGACAGCTGTCAGACACTGCACCAACAAGTAGCTCCAGGTAGCTCAGTTTCAGCATCATATCACTCTGTTTTCCTTTATTTGGCACCATATCTTTGCAAAGCTGGGATTGTGGCACTTGAGTAACCCATGACAAACAGTAAGAGTAGTGGTGTCCGCTTGGATTCCAAAGTTTGAGAAGTTGTGCAGTGCCCGACAGGTGCACACATCCCCGTTCGTAAGTCTTTGTGGCTATTAGGAATGGGATAAAAATATATTTTTTCTTTCAATTTATCCTAAGATTTTAGGTATAAATATTTACAAAGCTGTTTGGATCTAATTACCTAATACATTCCTATTAGGGACTTCTTTTTGGCCTTGGGATAGCTTAAAAAAAATTACTGAGGCACTAAAAATCAAAACGTTTGTGCATCTCTGTCTAGGGTTATTGTGGAGCTCATTGAGTTCATATGAACCACCCTCTGAGCGGCGCCTGGCAGGGTAAGCATCCAGGAACCCCGAGACCCCATTATTCTCCCACCCAGCTGGTATCCGTGCAGCCTGGCCATAGGTCGCTCTCATCTAGCCCACCTTTCAAGCCTTCCTCAGTCACTGGGGCCCAAGCCAGGGCCAAGGAGAAGTGAGGGCTCTCATTGTTTTGGAAACAGAGTCTCACTTTGTCTCCCAGGCTGGAGTGCAGTGGTGCGATCTCCACTCACTGCAACCTCCGCCTCTCGGGTTCAAGCAGTTCTCCCACCTCAGCCTCCCGAGTAGCTGGGATTAGAGGTGCACACCACCATGCCCGGCTAATTTTTGTATTTTTAGTAGAGATGGGGTTCCACCACGATGGCCTGGCTGGTCTCGAGCTCCTGAGCTCAGGCAGTCCACCCACCTCGGCCTCCCAAAATGCTGGGATTACAGGCGTGAGCCACTGCGCCTGGCCTACTCCCTTACTGAAGTTGCATTCACTGTGCACCTGCTGTGTGCTGGCCAGCAGAGTCCACTAATGGTCCCTCCAGGCAGGAACCTCAGGTGGGTCTCTCATTCTTCCTTATGTCCTGGCAGTGTCTGCCTCCAGGACACCTAGGGTATAGGGACACAGCAAGAGGGCAACAGCTACATCAAGAGCCATCCGGTGCTGCTGCAACAGAGAGGCACAGAGGGGACACTTGGCCTGCGCCCCTGCCAAGGCCAGAGCTGAATCTTTGCACCAGGGCTGAGAGGAGGGGCGGGGTAGGAAGAGTGGGGCGGTGGGGCTGCCAGACGCAGGGCCTGCTGCACTAATGGATGTCTAATGTTTGCTTTCCTCAGTCATGTCTGCACCCACTTAATAAATGGTCTGCATTAGAGTTATAAAACAAAGTCATAATACAGCCTGCAGTGCTGCAGAGCACAGAGGCAGCTGTCACCCCGGGGCTGGGGGTGGTGCGGTTAGAAGATGGGGGCAGGCACGTGACATGCACCCATGGGCCCCCATGCCCCTTCTCCTGTGGCCATGACCTACCCCCAGAGGGAGGCTCAATCCTGCCATTTCAAAGATGAGCTGCCTGAGGCCAGCAAGGGGCTGGTTCAGACCCGGGGGCCTCTTGAGTCTGAAGGCAGAGCTCTGTCCCACACCCCTCAGGGCTGAGACGGAGACAAGATGCTGGTGGTGGGTGGTGGGCATGGAGCCTGGCAGGTTCTCTGCTGCCCAGATGCCCTCCTGGCTCCATCCTGCTATCTCAGAGCTGTCTGGCCTGGCAGGGAGGCCTCAGTGGCCATCTCAGGGCATGCACAGCAACCAGCTCTCAGGCCACTGAAAGCCAATGTTCAGCTCCCTGGGTTGTGATCAAGTCACTGTGTCATCTCCTCATCAAATCCCCAAGCAGCCCTAGGGGGCTACCAGTTTGCCTATAGTGAATGTATCCCTGTACCTGGCAGTGGGAAGCAGGTGTCAGGGAGCCCTGGCCTGGCCTCAGGAATCTGCCTTGCTCTTCCCACATTAGCTACCCACTCACCGGGTGGCCTCGGGCAAGTCATGGGAACCATCTGAATGGTCTTCAGTTTCCTCTGCTTTGAAATGAGGACATTTCCAGCCTTGCAGGTCCCTTGATGAGAGAGCCCTGTGGACTGTGGAGTTCTGGCCCTGTCAGGGTGCTATTAGGATTCCTGGGTGTGGAGACACCTACACCATTACAGAGCTACGTAGATCAATGATAGGTGGTGTGGAGTCTGGGGCAACAGCCCAAACGCTGAAGTCTTTTCTCAGGTTCAAACTTTTGATCTGCCTCTTGTTAGCTGTATGACCTTGGACAAGTTGCTTAACCTCCCTGAGCCTCCCATTTACCCATCTCTAAAATGGGGTCTAATAGAACATACCTTACAGGGTTGGTGCCAGAATTCGATAAGTTAACAATTTAAATTCCTGCAAACATAGCACCTGATGCTGGGTGAGCCTTAGTTGTTCATTCGATGCAGCAACATGTACCTACTGTGTGCCAGGCCCCGCCTAGGTGTTCATGCATGTTTATCTCATCCTCAGAGCAGCCCAGAGACGGGGTAAGGGTGTCCACCTCTTGTGCTCATCAGACATAACGAGGTAGGAGTTAAGGTTCTCTCCCTGGGCCCTACAGAACATGCTGGATGGAGCTGGAGTCATGTGTCATCTTGTTAGCTACCCCACCCCCACCGCCCATACACACACTGCCCAGGGCCTAGGCCCCAAGCCAGTGATAGTTCATGCATTTTCTCCTAAGCTCCCCAGTCTCAGCATGGTCTCCTGGTCCACAAAGAGAAAGCATAGTCAGACATTCTGTTCTTGGAAAACCAGGTGTCCCCTTGGCCCCTCTGACTGTAGGGGGGACTCCCTAGGGCCAGATGTGGCCTCCTAGACCAGAGAACAAGTGCACGATCCCAGTGGCCACACAGGCCTCCCGGGACACCACCCTCTCCCCTCCCTCTGCTGTAGGTGGGGCCTCTAGCTGGAGGGGCTGGGCGGCCATGCGCCACCCCACAGCTTCATTCACTGTGTCCTCTGGGCAGTTAGCAGAAGAGGACAAGCCCCCAACGGCTTGTGCCCAGCCACCTGATCATTTGGCATTTGGCACTGGAAAATTCGTTTTTCTAGGTGGATTGTAAACCAGCAGGTCAATGGCCTGGTTTCCCCCGCTTCTGGGCACTGGCGGTGGCCACACCCCCCTTCCTGTTTGTCTCACCTCCTGAGGTGCAGTTCTTTCCAGGGAGACGGTGGGCCAGGATTTCCATCTGGCCCCCTTTGTGGGAGGAGACTGCCACAGGCACAGCCCCCGTCTGCTCTGAAGTCTCCTCATCTGCTGTGCTGAGGGCTGGATCTGGCTGGGGTGGGGGTTGGGAAGAAGAGGCCAAGGGATGGGTGAGAGCCACAGACCATGGGAGGTGAGCTCTGTGGGGAAGCTTCTGGAAGGAGGGCTTCCCCTGGGGGAGGAGACCTGCAGGGGGCTGAGCACCGTGGAGTCCAGGCCTGCTTCAGCCGGCTCGTCCCACCCCTGCCCCGCAGCCCTGGCTCCTGTCCCGCTTGCCAGCCTGGCAGGGGCTGCAAAGGGCAGCTGTGACTCCAGGGCAGAGCTGGCCTGGTTTGAGCTCCAGCCCCGTTTCCAGCCCATTGCATCTGGTGGCGTCACCATGAGGAACTGGATAGAAGCCGGGCAGGGACAGTGGAGCAGATGCTGTGGTGGGGCCCAAGGGGTGTCCTCACCCAGACAGATCGCCTCCCCTCCCGGGACCTCCTTGGCCTCTCTGTCTATAATGAAGTACAGTCACACAGCATTGCAGAGTGGGAACTGGCTCTTTATAAAGCCCAGCCTCTTAAAAGCAGGGCAAGATGGGAAACTGAGGCCGCAGGAGTGCCAGACTTGACCCCGGTTGCAGATTACGTCCCCAGGAGGGCTCTGGCTGCCCCACCTCTGCCTCCCCTGTCCTCTTCGTCTGCGGTGGGCCCCCGGGGTGGGTGAGGTGTGCCACAGGGCCCTCCCAGCACACAGCCTCATGGAGGTCTCCACTCACTCTGCAGGCACTGATTCTGGCAGCGAGGTGCTCCCTGACTCCTTCCCGTCAGCGCCGGCAGAGCCGCTGCCCTACTTCCTGCAGGAGCCGCAGGACGCCTACATTGTGAAGAACAAGCCTGTGGAGCTCCGCTGCCGCGCCTTCCCCGCCACGCAGATCTACTTCAAGTGCAACGGCGAGTGGGTCAGCCAGAACGACCACGTCACACAGGAAGGCCTGGATGAGGCCACCGGTGAGCCCACCCCACTTGCCTGGGCACCCCAGGACACCCCAGGCCCAGAGGCACAGGCCTAGCTCCATGTGAGACTTCACACAGCCATGGTGCCCCCTTGGATTAGCATTTCCCCAAGTGCTGGCCACGTGTCCCAGCCTGACTTTGGGACCATCTCCACTGCATTGGACAGCACCGAGTGCCCTGTGAGCCCTCACTCCCTTTTCCACTTTCCATCCTTCTGCTTCTGTTAGGGAGCAAGTTCCCGTCAGGTGGGGGTTCTTGAGCCCTCCCAAACACCTGCTAATCTCCCTGTTTAACAAAGAGGGCAGGTCTCTGCCTCACAGCCCTGGCACCCCACAGCACCGACCCAGAATTCAATGCAATCGTTATTTTTACAGTTCCCTTCTGTTTGTGGAAAGTGATACTGGTTTCCATTCACAATAATGATATGGCATTTCCTGTGTTGAAATAAATTGTTTTAGGTTAAAAAGAAAAAGTTGATAGTATTAAGTAAATAACCATCCAAGTGGTGCTGGGATGTAGACCAAATCTGGAGGGAAAGAGGAGAGCAGCCGAAACTGGGAAACTCGAGGAAGCATGGGGTCCCTTCCTTCTCGGATATGTGGGGAGCTCTCGGTACTCCCAGAGGAGGAGGCAGAGCCCTGGGGCTCCCCACATCTCCCAGAACTGGGCCTGCCCCCAGGATGCCCTCGAGTCTAAGTGAGGGGCTCTTGCTCACTTGTCACCAGGTCCCTGTTGATAGTGCAGGAGCCCTCGGGGTGAAAAGCCCTTCCTGGGGCTTAAGACAGGCAGATGGGACCCCCCCTTCAGTCACCTGACAGAGCCAGCCTACCCCAGACTCAGGGGGCTCCCGAGTAGCCTTCCTGGGTTTTGTTTTGTTTTTCCCGTCTCTTTCTGGATCCTTTGCTTTCTCCTTCTTCAGCTCTGTTTATTTCCCTGCCTCTCCCTGCTCATTTCTCTCACTCTCTTTTCCCTATGTGCCTGTTTTGCTTCTTTCTTTTTCTCTTCATCCCCCTCTCTCTGTCTCACTCTCTGTCTCCCTGACATGCTGTCTCACTGTCCTTCTTTCCCCCTTCTTTAGTTTCTGTTTTGTCATGTAAAGCTCACAGATTTCAGAAACAGTCAGGCTTAAAACCATACTCTAGAATGTACTCGAGGTCACTGAACCATATGCTTACAAATGGTTAAAATGCTAAGTTTTATAGAATGTGTATTTTATCACAATTTAAACATAATTTTAAACAATAGATTTGGAGTCCCATGCTCACCCAAAATATAAAAATGGAAAAAGGAATTTTTTTTTTTTTTTTGGAGACAGAGTCTCGCTCTGTCACCCGGGCTAGAGTACAGTGGCGCAATCTCAGCTCCCTGCAACCTCCGCCTCCCAGATTCAAGCAATTCTCCTACCTTAGCCTCCCAAGTAGCTGGGACTACAGGCGCGTGCCACCATGCCAGGCTAATTTTTTGTATTTTTAGTAAAGATGAGATTTCACCGTGTTAGCCAGGATGGTCTCAATCTCCTGACCTCGTGATCCCCTGGCCTTGGCCTCCCAAAGTGCTGGGATTACAGGCGTGAGCCACCACACCCAGCTAGAAAAAGGAATTTTTAAGGGGAAACAAAACAACACATATTTGCCAGCTGCCCCCACTCTTTGGCTGAGTGACCCTGGGGAAGTCGCTCAACCTCTCTGAGCCCCAGTTCTTCTCTTCGTAAACTGGGAAGTTGACTGAAGGTCCTGGTGAGGGTAGAGCCAGGTGGCGTACACATAGCACAGAACAGCATGCCAGGGCCCAGCAGGCAGTCGATAAACACCTGCTTCCTCTGTCCTCTTTCCGGGCTTTCCTTGGCCTCTTTCTCTCAAACGGTCCTTACCTCTCTGCCCACTGAGCCCCTCTGGCCTGTATCAGAGGTCAGCCATCGGGGTCCAGGCAAGGCGAGGGAACAGTGTGCCTGCTGGGGCCCCTCACAGGCCGTTAGCATAGTAATAATAACCCTGTGATTATTACTAATAGTAACAGCATGGCCCTTACCAACCCTGCCACCAGGCACACAGGCCCTGCCAGCCCTAGAAATTGGGGCACTGTTGTCCCCATTAGCTGCAAATAATGGGCAGAGCTTCCTTGGCAGTGGTGGGGCCTGATTCCACTTCAGCCTCCTACTCTCTAGCCTTGGTCTGAGGCCTGAAAACACAGAAGAGGACAGCTGGGGGCCAGGAGAGGCAGAACAGCCCCCCACCAGCTTATGCCAGATTGGGGCAGGCAGCCCGACCCTGGGTGTCCTGGGCCAGGCATTGCCATGCTTGGGAGGGCAGTCTGATGCTGGGTCTCAAGCCTGGGAGACCGAAGGTCCCTGTCCTATGCTCCCTGCATCTCTGCTTGCTGGTGATCATGGACGAGGTGTCACGCCTCCTCCCTGGTGGTTGTTTCCTTCTATCCAGCTATTGGTGCTGCTGAAACCTTCTTGCATGGATGACCCCCTTAAAAGGGCACACTCTTACAGGTTCACAGTCTGGTAAGCAAGGGGCAGGGGCTCTGCTCCCTGGGTCATGCATCATTGACTGTGGAGCCAGCCTGCGGGCAGCCATGGCAGGCAGGCACTGTCACCCACCCCTGAAGCAGCCTCTTCCCTGGATGGCATACCCCTAGCCACCTCCCATTTACATCCTTGGCCATCAGGACGGGGCTGTCCCCCATCTGGACTCCCTGCACAAGGACCCCACCCTCCTCAACAATAGGAGAGTTACAGCAATGACTTCATCAGGAGAGGTCCAGAGAGGAGTTGTGGGGCCGGGCACAGTGGCTCACGCCTGTAATCCCAGCACTTTGGGAGGCCGAGGCGGGCAATTCACGAGGTCAGGAGATCGAGACCATCCTGGCTAACACAGTGAAACCGTGTCTCTACAAAAAAATACAAAAAAAAATTAGCCAGGCGTGGTGGCAGGCGCCTGTAGTCCCAGCTACTCGGGAGGCTGGGACTACAGGAGAATTGTGTGAACCCAGGAGGCGGAGGTTGCAGTGAGCCGAGATTGCGCCGCTGCACTCCAGCCTGGGCAACAGAGCGAGACTCCGTCTCAAAAAAAGAAGAGAGGAGTTGTGGGTGAGGGGACCAAGCTCTAACCTGGGAAAGACACCAGGGAGCTGACCTCTGCTCTGCAACAGCTTGCTAGTGGACTTGGTGCCTGCCACCTACCCTCTCTGAGCCTCAGTTTCTTCAAAGGTAACAGAAGAAGCTGGTTGAGATCCAGATGACCTGCCAGAGTATATTTGTGTCTGGCCCGGGCCGGGCGCTGTGGCGGAGTAGTCACCATAACTTGTCTAGAGTTTACCTTGAGAGTTTACTATGATGAGGGATCTGAGGCTCAGAGAGACTGAGTAACTTCACAAAGGTCACCCAGCTGGGGTTTGAGGGTGGGGCCAGGACGCAAACCTGTCCAGCCATCCAACCCTGTCCTTACCCACCATGCCACCGGCTGTGCATACCTTAACAATCCATGGTGCAATGAAAGGATGAGATAGGACACATCGTGGCAGGGGGAGCAGCTTTAGAAATTCTGAGACACAAGGCAGTCAGGGAGGCTTCCTGGAGGAGGAAGAGGGCTCTGTAACCTTTGGGGAGGAACTTCAGATGAACGTCCCCATTCCTGGCAGGTTCCCCCCTTTCCTGAGCATGGAGGGCTTCGTTGAGGGATGGTTAACAGAAAACCGAGTGACCCCCTTGTGTAGGCCGGTAGGTCCTGTTATGTAGGGAGTTTTCCAGGCCCTGACCGGGGAGCCATTGAGAGATCAGGGGCTCCCTGGGAGAGGGACTTCCTCAGCTCCAGGCCCACAGGGCCTGAGTAGTGACCAGGGAGAGCAGGCATCCCACCTCTGCACGTGCTGAGCCCCCTTTCTGTGCCAAGCCCTGGGCCACAGCAGCAAGCAGGACAAAGCCCCATCTTGTTCTCCTGCAGGAGACAGACATTTAACACATGAATGCGTCCATAAATAATCTGAGTCCAGATAATGGTGGGTGCTGGGAGGAGACGAAGCTGGGGAGGGGAGTGACTGCTGCATAGACGAACTTCCGGGCACAGTGGTGGGAGTGCCGAGCAGTGCTGGGAGAGCTGTGGGGGAGGCGCAGGGTGGAGGGGGCTTTCCTCGGGAAGTGAGGCTGATCCGAAATCTGGCAGGGACTGGGAGGCCACCAGGCCCAGAGGAGACAGAAGATTCCAGGCAGGGGACTGATGTGCAAGGGCCCCGTGGCTGCAGAGCCAGGGAACATGAGGGCCTGGAAGACACCCGGTGAGGCTGCAGTGGGATGGGGATGGTGGATGCACAGTGCAGCTCAGAGCCACTCCTGGGGATGACCCTACCCACCTGCAGGCCACTGAGACCCCGCATGAAGGGTCTCATAACGGGGGGAATGACACACCACTTGTGCATTTTGGAGATGACACTAGCTGCCAGGTAGAAGATGCATTGGAGGGGCAGAGGGCTTGTGTTAGCCACTGCAATGTGCAGGTGAGTGGCCATGAAGCTTGAGCCAGGGTGGAGACAGGAGACAAGAGGAATGGAGGGAAAGGCACTTGGGCAAGAGAGCCAGCAGGATCCGAGGTGGAAGGCCGGGGGTGTCCTGTGCCTCACATCCTTGCTTTGCCCCTGCCCCCTGACGGCTCTCTCTTCTCCTCCCAGGCCTGCGGGTGCGCGAGGTGCAGATCGAGGTGTCGCGGCAGCAGGTGGAGGAGCTCTTTGGGCTGGAGGATTACTGGTGCCAGTGCGTGGCCTGGAGCTCTGCGGGCACCACCAAGAGTCGCCGAGCCTACGTCCGCATCGCCTGTACGCCACCCTGACCCCCACCCTGTCCCTGCAGGAACCTTCCCCATCCCTGAGGATGCTGGAGAGGGAACTTCACATCTGTGGGGCCTCCTCCAGCATCCCTGGCTGAGGATGCCCACGGCAGAGACATCCCAGCACATGGATGCCAGCTCAGAGAGGGCTCCTAGACCCAGAACCTAGGCCTCTTTTCATCTACTTCTGTATAAAAGAAGCTGGCAGCTTCCTCCCCCATCCTGAGCCACTATATGCTTAGGATCCCAGAGTCAGGGAGGGAACCCTGTTCCCCCAAGTCTGCCTAGTGAGGCCCCTCCTTTGGAGAAGAGGAAATTTCCAAGGCAAAGGCCAGGTGGGCCCATCAACAGTACCCTGGGTCTGCACTGCCACCCAGTGGCTACAGTGTAGCACATCAGGTTCCGATCCTGCCCGCACCTGACTGCCTTGGGACCCTCTCGCTTCTCCCAGACCTGCGCAAGAACTTCGATCAGGAGCCCCTGGGCAAGGAGGTGCCCCTGGACCATGAGGTTCTCCTGCAGTGCCGCCCGCCGGAGGGGGTGCCTGTGGCCGAGGTGAGCGGGGACGTAGGGACCACTGAGCACGGCCCTGTGGCCATGCCTGCAGAAGCCAGGCAGGCATGGTATTTACCACCAGCCATGGTGCTAGTCTCCCAGAGCCCTGCCCCTTTCACAGATGAGATCGAGGCTTAGGACAGAGAAGAGAACTGTTACCTCTGTCGAACGCAGCAATGCCAGATCCCAGCTGGGTCTGCCACAGGCATAACCCCACGGGATGGGGTGGCTAAGGCAGGAATCCCCAGAACTCAGGGGCTCCTTAGGTAGACCTCCAGCTCAGTCTCTATCTCCTGCCCCACCCAGAACCCAAGGCCCCAGCTTTCTGGATGCGAAAGGATCCCATCATGCGTGTGTGTGAGTGTGTTCTCCCCCACGAGCTGATCACCCCTTCCTGAAACCACAGTCTTTGGATTGCTGTCCTCTCTCGCCATCCTTACCTATGTTCCAGACATACTCCCTGCACTGGTGGTCCAGGGATTAGAGCTGCATCTCAGCTTTGCCCAGCAGAGTGGACGGCTGGGGCAGTCAGGACCCTGACTTCCAGCCTGGGATCAGCCCTCTCTGATCCCAAAACCGTGCACTCATCATTCAGCCTCTCCCAGCCCAAACCCTCCTCTGCGTAGTGGGCTCAGACAAATACCCCTGGCCCATATATGCTAGGCACTTAGCACGCTGGTCTCTGCAACAACCCTGCAAAGTGGATGTTACCATTCCATCCCACAGCAGGGAAGCAGGGCTGGGAGGGGCCCAGTGGCCACCTAGGGTGAGGCAGCTGGTGAGTGGCAGAGCTGGGGTTTGGACCCAGGTCTGCCAGACCCGGGGACCTTCTTCGTATCACCTCCCAGGCTTTTCATCCTGGCTAGCAGAGCTGGGAGGAGTTAATGATGAAGACAGATACTCCTGGCTAGCGCCTATTTAGTTAGTTTAACTCAACTTCCTCTGAGCATTGTTCTCGGCACCTTACACATGCTAACTCATGTAATCCTCGCGATGGATCCCTATGGGGTAGGTGCTATTCAATTCCATCTTGCAGTTGATGAAATTGAGTCCCTGAGTGGTAAGTCCCCTCCCAAGACCACCCAGCTGGCAAATGGTGCTCTTAACCCCAGAGCTGTACAGTGTCCAGTGCTATAGTCCCACCGAGGCCCCGCCTCACTGCCACGACTATGGCGTGGACCCAGGTAGAACTGCCCTTCTTCTATGATCAAACCTGTCCTGGGCCCTCACTGCCCCCTCACCCCCACTCTTGCAGGTGGAATGGCTCAAGAATGAGGATGTCATCGACCCCACCCAGGACACCAACTTCCTGCTCACCATCGACCACAACCTCATCATCCGCCAGGCCCGCCTGTCGGACACTGCCAACTATACCTGCGTGGCCAAGAACATCGTGGCCAAACGCCGGAGCACCACTGCCACCGTCATCGTCTACGGTGCGGGCCTTTCGGAGTGGGAGGGGCAGACACAGCCAAGGGAGGGAGGAGAGAGCCTGGGGGTAGGGGGGGACCCCTGGATTGGTAGGGAGGATGCAGCCCAGAGAGGGGAAGTGAATTGACCAAGATCACAACACAGCAGAATTCATGGCCAAGTTGGGCATTCCTGGGTTCCCAGCCAGGAACACTCCCCAGTTCTCAAGATGCCTTGCCTAACTCTGAAGGAGTTCTCCAAGTCTGGGGGCTGAGGCAGGGCCCAGTCAGTATGTCCAGAAAGCTGTTGTCCTGGTAGAGTTAAGGACCATTGCCCAGGCTTGTGAGCTATTCTCTGCTGCCCCCTTGGGCCCTATGGGTGGGAGGAGTGGAGCCACAGCTGAGGTGACTTTACAGAGTTTTAGAAAGAACCCTGTGCTAGGTTCCAGCTGCAGGCAGTCCCAGGCCCCCATCACTCCCAGGGTGACCCTGGGGAAGTGGCAGCCCTTTCTGGACCTTCTTTGCCATCTTACAATGAGGTGGGGCATAGACAGTGACTTCCTGGATCCCCTCTGGTGCTGACGGTTACAGCCCAGCTCTATCTGCCAGTTCTGAGTCCCTACACTGTAGGCAAAAGGGGTCTCACTAGGAAGGCCAGGCTTCAGCAGAGGGGCCTCGTCAGGGTGAGGGACGGGTTTGGGGGAGGGCAGAGGGTTCCAGAGCCAAGCCATCCAGTTGACAGCTGCCGCCTTGCAGTGAATGGCGGCTGGTCCAGCTGGGCAGAGTGGTCGCCCTGCTCCAACCGCTGTGGCCGAGGCTGGCAGAAGCGCACCCGGACCTGCACCAACCCCGCCCCACTCAACGGAGGGGCCTTCTGCGAGGGCCAGGCATTCCAGAAGACCGCCTGCACCACCATCTGCCCAGGTAAGGAGCCTTGTCCATGTCCAGCCCCACCCTGAACCCTGTCCCACCTTCTGTTTTGTGTGCCAGAGCCAGGACAGTCATTCTCTCCCCAGCATGGGGAGCAGAAGGTGCTTGTCCCGAGCCCACAGCCGGCTGCCCAGGCTGACTAGATGCTCTGATCTCTGACCTCTTATTCTGCCCTGGGCTGCTGGTGAGATGGAGGCAGAGGCTTTGAGGGTTAGCCCCTTCTCCCTGACCCTCTAGCCTGGGCTCTTCTGCCCTCCAAGCTGAGGGTTCTCATTGTCAGCGTGTCAGCCCCAGGCCAAGGTTTCAGAGCTCCCCGGCCTCAGGGACAGCCTGTTGCTCCTGACTGTTAAGACACACCGTGGCCACAGACCCTATTCATACTGACAGTCCTCCTATTCCTCTCATCCTCTGTGCAGCCCCTCTGCTCCCCTACCCCCGCACATGTGCTGTGTTCTCTCCCTTGGGTTGTATGTTTGTGCCTACACTGTTTTTCTTTACCCTGGGTTTGTGTCTGTGTGTGTAAATCGTGCACTGGGCTATATCGTGTTGATGACCTTATACATCTATCTGTACCCTCTTTGTCCACCTGCCAGGTGCATCTGGCTGTTCATTGGCATGGGGTTATGTGGATATCATGTGGATTTCTCTGTGTGGCACACATGTGTTCTGGGTTCCTCATTTCCTTCCATGGTGTGTATGCATGCATGTGTGTTGGCACATTGCTCTGTTCTGCACACATAACTGTGTGTGCACATGTCTCTGCGTGCACATGCTCCTGTATGCCATGCTCTTACAGTCGATGGGGCGTGGACGGAGTGGAGCAAGTGGTCAGCCTGCAGCACTGAGTGTGCCCACTGGCGTAGCCGCGAGTGCATGGCGCCCCCACCCCAGAACGGAGGCCGTGACTGCAGCGGGACGCTGCTCGACTCTAAGAACTGCACAGATGGGCTGTGCATGCAAAGTGAGTCACAGGGAAGGTGGGGCCCTGGGGGTGGGGACTCTGGAGCCATGTAAGGGTCCCCCAAACCCAGCCCCATGCCTCAGTGCCCAGCCTGCAGCACGGCAGTCCTCAGGGCCTCTGTCCCCCCACCACATCCATCATCTCATCTCATCCTTCCCATTGCCTTCTCTGCCACCCTTTCCCTGTCACCTATGTCATTGTCTTTCCCTTTATTTCCCTTGACAGATAAGAAAACTCTAAGCGACCCCAACAGCCACCGTAAGTCCCATTTCATGGCTGTCCTCTTTCCTCTGGGGGATCCCTGGTTCTCTTTGGCTGGCTTTTCCCGGGATCAGGGTGCAGGGCAGGGAGAGCTGAAGGTGCCTACCCACCCCCGACGGGATCATCTAAACCTGACACTGCATGTGTCTGCATCTCCATCACCGGCAGACAGGCAAACCCTTGGCTGACAGAAAAGAAAGGCCCTAGGGCACCCTACTGAGCCTCCTCTCATAAGAGGGGAAACTGAGTCACAGAGGAAGGGACTTGGCCAGAGACACAGGCAAGAAATAGTAGAGCCAAGATTTGAACCCAAATATTTTTATAGCCAAAGCTGTTGTTCTTAACCATATGCCCTTGGCCCTCCTCTCTGGGCCAAGGCCGGGACATCACCACTCCAGTCCCCCCTCATGCCCCTTGCTGTACCTCTCCGCCCCAGCAGCTGGGCCAAGCCTCCCAAATTGTCTCTGATGCCCGCTGCCCTGCGTCAGCTCTGGAGGGCTCACCTTCCAGCCTCAGAGGCTGCGCCACCACTGCAATCATATCAAAGCAGCAAAGCCACTTGAGCAGATTGGCCCATGGTAATTAAACCACAATTTCCAGTTAGTTCTGGAATCATAAAATCAGTGAGGCCCTCGGCCGAGCTCACTGGGGGTCGGGCTGGGGATGATTTGAGTGTAAGTCACCAGGCAAGTGGCCCCAGTGTCAGTGAGGGCATTAGGAGGCAGAGCCAAGCTGGGGGAACCATTTCTCTGCTGAACCAGGAGCCCAGCCCTGAGGGGTCCTCTGGGGAGGCCAAGAGTGAAGGCTGCTGAGGAGAGATACAGGGGGACAGAAGTCGGAAGTGGGCAGACATCCGGGGCTGGGAGCCATGCCCTGCCTTG
This sequence comes from Pan troglodytes, assembly GCF_028858775.2. NCBI lineage: Eukaryota > Metazoa > Chordata > Mammalia > Primates > Hominidae > Pan > Pan troglodytes. Next base: position 83,506,865 of record NC_072406.2, read on the forward strand.
CTGAAAGCCTCAGGCTGACGCCAAGTGCAGGGTGTGGAGGACTCCAGGCAGAGGAAGCAGGGCTACTTCTCTGAGGGCCCCCCAGGGAGGAAGCGCGTGGACAGGTGCTTCCTGGAGCTCCCAAAGGAAGCAAGGGGAAGAGCAGCCATCTTGGCCGCCATTTTTGCTCTCCCTGAACTGCCCAGTGTGAAAGCCGTTCAAACTTATACTTAGCTTAATTAAAATTAAATAAATTTTTAAATTCAGTTCCTCAGTGGTACTGGCCACATTTGAGTTGTTCAGGAGCCATATGTGACTAGTGGCTGCATACGGGACAGTGCAGCCATAGGATTTTCCACCACTGTAGAAAGCTCCACCAGACAGCCCTACTTCAGACCCTGCCACTTTGACCTTGAGGCTTCCCGCCTGGCCATGTTTGCCTGGGGGAGGAAAGTGTAGCCATGGGTTGCCTCCCTGGGCCCATCCTTCTTCCCACATGCTCACCTCTTCTCCACCGCATTGTTGTGCATCTCATTCCACTTCTTCAGCTCCCCGTCCCTCCACTTCCCACCCTCAGAGCATGGAATGGAACAAGAGTTCAGAACAGCTACTTACAAAGATAACAGAGCCAGAAGACCTTATCTACATACAAAGATAACAGAGCCAGGACCTTTGGTCCTATGGAAATTGCTACAGACTCAGAGGTTTCAGCCCCAGCACTCACAGGGCAAATTATGTAGCCCCAGTGACTCTGAGCCACAGACCCTGTCTCATCAGCAGCAAGCAATGAGTTAACACATGGCATGAACATGTTTGTTCTTTTGTTTCTCATGCCACAACTAGGAGGGCAGTAAGGCAGGGACTTCGAGCCCATTTTACCGATAGAGAGGTTCAAGGCTAGCCCGAGGTTGCCAGCCTGTGTAGGCAGGGCTCAGACTGGAACTCAGCACCGGGCCGGTTGGCCCTGGGCCCTGCCCTTTCCAGGGACCCAGGGCCTCCCTGATTGCCCCAGGGCCTGGTCTCTGTGCTGCCCCTTATGTGGTCCTCCTGTCCCCACAGTGCTGGAGGCCTCAGGGGATGCGGCGCTGTATGCGGGGCTCGTGGTGGCCGTCTTCGTGGTCGTGGCAATCCTCATGGCGGTGGGGGTGGTGGTGTACCGCCGCAACTGCCGTGACTTCGACACAGACATCACTGACTCATCTGCTGCCCTGACTGGTGGTTTCCACCCCGTCAACTTTAAGACGGCAAGGCCCAGTAAGAACCCGAGGATGTCTGGGGTGGTTGGCAGAGGCAGTATACCCAGAGGGCTCTGGTGGTACCCAGACCAGAGCCAGGCTCCTGACTCCCTCCCAGGGTTTTTCCAGAGTTTGCTCTAGAGATAACTATGTGGATGGGTATGGATTAGAGAACTACAGAGAAGGAAGGGAGTGACCCAGGCTGCGGGATTCCCAAAGCTTCCTGCAGCTGGCAGCAATTGGGCCTTTCACAGCTGGACATTTGGGTGGGATTTTGCAGTGGGAGCTGGGCCAGTGAGCTGAGGCACAGCTGGGTCTGACTATAGCCCCTACTCCTGCAGGCAACCCGCAGCTCCTACACCCCTCTGTGCCTCCTGACCTGACAGCCAGCGCCGGCATCTACCGCGGACCCGTGTATGCCCTGCAGGACTCCACCGACAAAATCCCCATGACCAACTCTCCTCTGCTGGACCCCTTACCCAGCCTTAAGGTCAAGGTCTACAGCTCCAGCACTACGGGCTCTGGGCCAGGCCTGGCAGATGGGGCTGACCTGCTGGGAGTCTTGCCGCCTGGCACATACCCTAGTGATTTCGCCCGGGACACCCACTTCCTGCACCTGCGCAGCGCCAGCCTCGGTTCCCAGCAGCTCTTGGGCCTGCCCCGAGACCCAGGGAGCAGCGTCAGCGGCACCTTTGGCTGCCTGGGTGGGAGGCTCAGCATCCCCGGCACAGGTGAGCCCCTGCCCTGCTTGTGCGTCAGCCTGGCCTTAGCACCTCCTCTGTGGACTGCCCCAACACCCATCCAGCAGAAGATAGGGCTGCCCTAATCCCATCTCACAGATGGGGAAAGGGAGGCCTGAAGGCAGGAAGTGAGTATAAAATAGAGAGGTCTGACTAGAAAAGCTAGGCTTCAAGCCTGCCTATGCCCTCACTAGGGCAGAGGAACCTTGGGCCAGCCACCTTCTAAGCTTCAGTGTCTCTGTTGTGTGAGAGAGAATATTCCTACGTAGTTCAGCAGACCTACAAAGCACTGTTCTGGAACTAGCAGCAGAGGGACAGGGGCGCCTGTTTTAGTTTGCAAAGCCAGCAATTAACAGCTTCCCAGCATCATATACTAAGCTAGGAGTAGAGCTGGCACTTGGACCTCCAGACACCATAGCAATGTCAGAGACCCCTGTCTTCCTAGACAAGCCAGCACTGGTCAGTGGCCTGGCCTCTGCTTGCATCCAGTCCCCAGACCCTGTCTCCCACCCCTGGCTGGGGACTACCTGGAGCTCAGGAGATATCTTTCTCTCCCAGCCCCAAGCTGGGGCCAACTTCCCAAACACTTGTTCTCCTAAGCTCCTGGACTCCCTGCTGACTTCCCTCTCCCCCTAGGGGTCAGCTTGCTGGTGCCCAATGGAGCCATTCCCCAGGGCAAGTTCTACGAGATGTATCTACTCATCAACAAGGCAGAAAGTACCCTGTGAGTAGAGCCCCAGCCGCTGCTCCTTTTTCTTCCTCCCATCCCTTGCTGCCTGCCCACACGTGGCTCCCCTTCTAAGCCTGATGCCAAGACCAAACAGTCCTCCAAGGAAAGTATTAATCTTACTGTGTCCGTATTTAAAACTTGCAGAACCAACACCGTAAATTGTAAAACTCAAAGGCAGTTGACAAGCTGGCTACAAGTGTGACAAAGGGCTGAATATCCTTACTATGTAAAGAGATTTTGTAGATCAATAAGAAAAAGTAAACATCTCACTGTGAAAATGGGCAAAGGATATGAACACGTGATTCACACACACTGTCTCACACAAACACACTGGCCAGTAGGTTATGAGAAAATGTTTAGTCTAATTTGCAGAGAAAACTAATGAAAACCACCACAAGGTATACTGGGATTTTTAAATTATTATTATTAAGGAATTTGCAAGGACCTTTTCCCAAATGATAATACCCTCTTGCTGGAAAGGGGGTGGGAACATGGCCTTCTGTGGCACGTGGCCGGGAGTATAGATTGGAACCAGCTCCCTGGAGGGCACTTTAGCGTGACCTATTGAAAACCTTCCAAGATTACACAACCTTGGAAAATTTAAGCCAGGAATTTTGAGCTATGATAATGTTGCAGTGGAATAGCAAAAATCTGGAAACAACCTCAAGGTTCATGCCATTTTCTTTGCCTCCTTTGCCCCCATGACCTCTGGGAATGCAGAGCCCTGAGTGGCAAAGAGCTGCCCTCCACCTCCCGGGCCCTGGGCAGACTTGGGAGCCCAGCAGGAGCCTGCACCTTTGCCGAGCTCTTCACTGCCTCTGTCCTACCCTGTGTCCTCCTCCAGCCCGCTTTCAGAAGGGACCCAGACAGTATTGAGCCCCTCAGTGACCTGTGGACCCACAGGCCTCCTGCTGTGCCACCCCGTCATCCTCACCATGCCCCACTGTGCCGAAGTCAGTGCCCGTGACTGGATCTTTCAGCTCAAGACCCAGGCCCACCAGAGCCACTGGGAGGTGAGGAGCCACGGTGAAGGCTGGCCCAGCTCTCCCAACCTGCCCAGGGAGGCAAAAGAAAGCCCTTTTCCTCTGGCCCAGCCTGAATAACTGTGACCACTACCCCACCGTTGCTGTCCCCTACAGGAGGTGGTGACCCTGGATGAGGAGACCCTGAACACACCCTGCTACTGCCAGCTGGAGCCCAGGGCCTGTCACATCCTGCTGGACCAGCTGGGCACCTACGTGTTCACGGGCGAGTCCTATTCCCGCTCAGCAGTCAAGCGGCTCCAGCTGGCCGTCTTCGCCCCTGCCCTCTGCACCTCCCTGGAGTACAGCCTCCGGGTCTACTGCCTGGAGGACACGCCTGTAGCACTGAAGGTAGGGCCAGCTGCAGGTGCCCACACAGCCCTGGCCGGCCAGCTGCATGATCCCTGCCAGAATCCCCCACCCCAGGCTCATGGGCCCTCCCAGGAACCCCTCCCCGCCACCAGCCTTATTAGGTCCCGCTTGCGGCCCTCACACACTGAAACAGCCTTGGGCACAGGGCCTGCCTCACCAAGATCCAGGTTAGAGGTGGGAGGCAGACCAGGGATCCCTGAAGGCTCTGATGGGGTCTGCCCCAGGACTGAGGGAGCATCAGACTGGGAGGGGCTTGGGCTGGTGGGGAGGGACTCTGAGAAGGCTGACATGTAGGAGTTTCAGCAGAAAGGAGTGAAGGGCATTCCAGACCGACAGAAATGACTGCGTTTCATAAGCGTTTCAGCATGACCAACTAAAAGGCATAGGGAATGTGTGAATGTGAGGGCGGGCGAGATGGGCAGGGCTCAGCTTCCCAGAAGCCTCAGGGCCCCTTGCCAAGGAATTTGGAATCCATCCGGCAGGAAGGGGAATGGACCTGGTAGACACCTGTTCACAGGTGCTCTTTAGAAAGCCCCTGTGGCTATACTTGGGTGGGTAGATGAGAGGTGGAGAGGCCTGTTGGGAAGCTGGGGCTGGACCCTGGGCCACAGGGAGTGGCAGCAGCCAGGAGAGGCGGGGCTGGATGCTGCGTGTGCTCAGTCAAATGGACAGAACCGGTGACTGATGGGATGGGCAGTGGGAGAGGGAAGTTAAGGCTGACAGCCAGGCTCCTAGCATATGCAGAAGGATGGAGAGCGGTGCCCCAAGTGAAGGAAGGGTCATGCAGATGAGGGGTGGTTGGGACAGGAGGGAGGGAAGGGGAGGGAAGGGTCTTTTAGCACCTAGAGCCTGATGATGGCAGGTATGGAGCCCTGTGTTAGCACCACTGTCCCCTGCCAGCCTCAGAGCCCTTGTGCATTCCCCCAAGTTCTCCTCCCATTCTCAGGAGCTCAGGCTCATCCTGATGTAACCCTGGAAGCATACAGACACTTGGCCGTGTGTGAGCCCCTTCCCCTCCCTCCTCCCATCTGCCCTCCTCAGAGCCTCATGGTCCTTTCCCATGGCTCCATGCACTTTCTGTTCCTGCTCCCTGGCCCCGTCCAGCTCCTTCATCTCCCAGGCTCATGGGACTTGTCCCAAAGCCCACACTGCAGACAACATAGGTGAAAGGCCCATGGGAGAAGGAGTGTCCCCTGCTGGGAGGACCTTGGCTTGAGATGCCAGTGGCCCTGTGATGGGTGCAAGGTGCCTGGGAAGTGCTCCTGCAGCTGGATCTCTTGGTCCTGGGGCGTTGGCTAATGGCCAGCTTTGGCCAGAGAGTGGTATAGAAATCAAGAGAGAAGTTACCAGGTTTGGGCCTGATGGCATTCTTTGTTTATTCAACCCTCCGCCCATTATCCATCCATCTGTCCATCTGTTCATCCATCCATCTGTCTTTCTGTTCATCTGACCATATACCCATTCAGTCAGCAGCCCATCTGTTTACCCAGTCATTGCTCGTCTATCCATTCATTTATCTTTTCTTCCATCTTTCTATTCATACACCCATCCTTGTATATCCATCTGTATATTCATCTGTCTGTCTTTCTAGCCATCAATCCGTTTATCCATCCATCTGTCCATTTATTAGTCCCTCTAGCCATACGGTCATCTATAGATTCATTCATCTAGTCATCTTTCCCACTGTCTGTCTATCCATCCGTCATCCATTCATCTTCTCACACCATAAGCCCTCTGTGAGCTCTTGCAAATGCCCAGCCATGCACTCAGATGGGCCCCTGCCCCCTGCCCCACACAGTGCCACAGAAGAGGCCCATTGGCCAGGTGTGATGGGTTCCCCTTCCCCATGCCCCTGGCCCACAGGAGGTGCTGGAGCTGGAGCGGACTCTGGGCGGATACTTGGTGGAGGAGCCGAAACCGCTAATGTTCAAGGACAGTTACCACAACCTGCGCCTCTCCCTCCATGACCTCCCCCATGCCCATTGGAGGAGCAAGCTGCTGGCCAAATACCAGGTGAGGGCTGGGCTGATGGATGGGGAGGGGCACCACTTAAGGGCTGCCCGGGAAGCCCAGCTCCCTCCCGGGCCCTGCCTCCTAGCTCTGTCCTGTGGCCTTACCTCTCCCTGGATCTCTCACTGTCTCTGTCTCCTCCCACCCCAGTCTCTAGGCTCTCAGCCATCCCCAGGCACGTCCCCAAATTCAGGCAATGGGCAGCCACATGCACACTTCTGCCCTGTCACACCCTCACACGCACAGACGCCTATGCCCTTCATCCTCACAGAGGCTCCTCACCCTTCAGGGCATGCCCTCCTGGCAGACTGTCCATCTCATCTCTGACAGCCACAGCCCGCTGCCCACCCAGCAGCACCTGAGACCACAAGGCCCCCTAGCCCCTGACACACACACACCTGTGCCTTTCCCTCCCCCACCTACCCACCCTCAGCTCCCTTCTGGAACTGAGGGCCTGACACCAACTCAGCTGGCTAGCTTAGGGCACTTGACCCCTCCCCATCTGGGTGGAGAGGCCTGAACTGCCCCCCAAAGCTCCCAACCCTCCCTGAGCCTCCATTTCTATGAGGACAGGGCAGGCTGGCCTTGCCTGCCTGGTCCTGACCCCCTCCTCCTGCAGGAGATCCCCTTCTGTCACATTTGGAGTGGCAGCCAGAAGGCCCTCCACTGCACTTTCACCCTGGAGAGGCACAGCTTGGCCTCCACAGAGCTCACCTGCAAGATCTGCGTGCGGCAAGTGGAAGGGGAGGGCCAGATATTCCAGCTGCATACCACTCTGGCAGAGGTGAGGGAAGTCGGGGCCAGATATTCCAGCTGCACACCACTCTGGTGGAGGTGAGGGAAGGGCGGCCAGATATTCCAGCTGCACACCACTCTGGTGGAGGTGAGGGAAGAGTGGCCAGATATTCTGGCTGCACACCACTGTGGCAGAGGTGAGGGAAGGGCGGCCAGATATTCCAGCTGCACACCACGCTGGTGGAGGTGAGGGCCAGAGGATACCTCTAGGGTTTGGGGCTGGGCTGCAGCACACAGACCCCTGTAGTTCCCTCTCACCTCCCAAGTCTGAGCGGGTATCTGGTCATGTTTTTCTAACAAGTGTCATTTATTGATTGAGTGCCATTCACATGCTTGGCATATACCAAAAAACTTACATGATCTCACTAAATCTTCACAAGCACCGGGAGATGCATGACAGATATGATCCCCACCTGGGAGGTGAGAAAGTAGGTTTTAGGAAGGGCAAGGATTTGCACACAGTACACCAGTGGCAAGACTGGATTCGAACCCAGGTTGATGCAAGGACCAGGCCTGTGGTTCTCAACCGTTAAAAATCCGGATTTAAAAACCCAGGCCACCCAGGGTGACAACACTAGATCCTCCTCTTGGGGCATTGTAAAGAGCACTGGATACAGGTCTGGACCCAGGTCTGCCACTAACTTGGCATGTGGCCATGAGCAAGCCACTCCCCTTTTCTAGACTTCACTTTCCACCTGTACAAGTGGGTGCATGTGGATTAGACTGTGGCTGGGGCTCCCTGGGGCTTCCTAACCATGAGGCTGCATCTGCATTTGCCTGGGGCCTTAGGTAAGCATGGTGCACCCCCTGAGGCCTGAAGGGTGGCCATGCAGGCCTTGCCCTTGGGAACCGACCCTTCAAGGGAGAAGCCCCTGCCTGAACAGTGGGAGTCTGTCCAGAGGAGGTGGGAGTGACTCAAGGCTCAATGAGCTCACAGTTCAAGGGGAGGGAGGCTGGAGGGCAGATGCCCAGCACTGTGCCCCTCTCACTCTTGGCCCCCACCCTTGCAGACACCTGCTGGCTCCCTGGACACTCTCTGCTCTGCCCCTGGCAGCACTGTCACCACCCAGCTGGGACCTTATGCCTTCAAGATCCCACTGTCCATCCGCCAGAAGATATGCAACAGCCTAGATGCCCCCAACTCACGGGGCAATGACTGGCGGATGTTAGCACAGAAGCTCTCTATGGACCGGTGAGTATCCCAGACCACAGCCCATCCCCATCTGCCTTCGTCCTCAAGGTCTCACAGGGGCAGGCAGGGCAGGCAGGGCAGGCAGCCTGACAGCCAAGACCATCTCCCAGACCAGCTGCCCTTTGCCACCATTTGTGGCAAATCAGCAACTCAGGACTGGATATGCAAAGTTCAAGAATACTGCTCCCTTGAGGAGCATCATGCTCAGAGCACTGGTCCTTGAGCCAGGCAGACTCTCAGACCCTGCTCTTTTCCCATTGTGTGGGGATAATGCTCCACCTGCCCATCTCACCGAACAGCAGGAGACTCAAAGCCAGGGCATCAGCTTGGTGCCATCATTGTCAGCACCTGGTATCTAGGACAGAGAATGTGCTGCGAGATGCTTGCTGACTGACCAAGATACACTTTGGTGTCAAAACTCCTTTGGAGAACCTCAAATGCTGGATAAGTGCTGGATAAATATAAGGCCAATGATAATAAATATTATACTTATTGAAAGATGTGTAATAAACCTGCATTGAGTCTCAAAAAAAAATAAATAAAATATGCTTTAGATAAGACATTTTACTAGAAATGAATAGGACTTACAAAGATGGCTAAGGCTTTATTCCTCCTATCAGGGGAGTTCATGGGAGCAGGAGGGAACACGGGTGGGAGGAATGACCACATGCTAGACGTGGTCATTCTCTCTTGGGGCCAGTGTCTTTCAATGATAATAATGATGATGATGAACAAGATGGTTACATGCTAGAGACAACGCTAGACCCTTACTTTATATGATCTTGGATCTTGCTGAGCGGTAACTGGCATTATTCCCATTTTAGAGACAAGGAGACTGAGATTCTGAGCCATAGGTTCTGAATTGCCGAGAGCCACACAGACTGCAGCACAGTAGCTGCAATTCAGACCCAGGACAGTGGGACACCAAAGCTCACAGCCTTCCCACTTCCCCTTGTGCCCCTTCACCTCCAGGCTCCGGGGAGGGGCTAAGTGCTTGGGAACCTCAGTGCACTCCTTCCCTCTGCCAGGTACCTGAATTACTTTGCCACCAAAGCGAGCCCCACGGGTGTGATCCTGGACCTCTGGGAAGCTCTGCAGCAGGACGATGGGGACCTCAACAGCCTGGCGAGTGCCTTGGAGGAGATGGGCAAGAGTGAGATGCTGGTGGCTGTGGCCACCGACGGGGACTGCTGAGCCTCCTGGGACAGCGGGCTGGCAGGGACTGGCAGGAGGCAGGTGCAGGGAGGCCTGGGGCAGCCTCCTGATGGGGATGTTTGGCCTCTGCTTCCTCCCAGTTCACAGCCAGAGTTGCCTCTCCTCCTCCTCTTCCCCAACCCCCAGACCATGACCAGCCTTAGAAAATCCATGTACTCTGTTGTTAGAGGGCCCAGAGTTCCTTCTCCACCCCCGCTCTCTCTCTCTTGGCCTGAGATCTCTGTGCAGGAACCAAGATGGGGCTGAAGCCTCTGGAGGCAGTTGGTTGGGGGCGGGCAGGCAGGAGGCCCTCCCTCCACCCCCCCACCCTCAGCCCGGCAACTTCTGGGTTCCATGGGTTTTAGTTCCGTTCTTCGTTTTCTTCCTCCGTTATTGATTTCTCCTTTCTCCCTAAGCCCCCTTCTGCTTCCACGCCCTTTTCCTCTTTGAAGAGTCAAGTACAATTCAGACAAACTGCTTTCTCCTGTCCAAAAGCAAAAAGGCAAAGGAAAGAAAGAAAGCTTCAGACCGCTAGTAAGGCTCAAAGAAGAAGAAAAACACCAAAACCACAAGGGAAAAGAAAAACCCAGTTTCTTAGGAAACGCAAACGATTTATTATCCAGATTATTTGGATAAGTCCTTTTTAAGAAAAAAAAAAGAAAATGAAAAACAACACAAAAAAAATAGAAAACTCTTTTCTTGAGTGTGGATGAGAATGGGCACGCTCACACTTCTGGCCAGGAGTGAATGTGCCTCGGGGGGGGTGTGTGTGTGTGTGTGTGTACATGTACGCGTGTGCATTGAGGAGAGAGAGACTGAACTGAGAGTACTTTGCTGCTAACGAATCCATCTTGGACTAAATTCTGACAAGGCCTCAGTTTCCCCAGTTGTGCAGGGAGTAGGTCAGACAGGGTTTTCACTGTCTAGATTTAGCTGGTTAGATTTTCCTCTAAAATCTTAAGCAGATGCTGAATCCATAAAGCCAAGGAGTGCTGAGGGCTGGAGTGGGTGGGCCCTCCCTCCCACAGCCCCAGGGAGATACATCTGGACTCCTGGGAATCTGGATTAAGAAAGTTGGGATGAAAGAGGAGGACTGCTCAGGCCAGTTGTGAGCCAGGGAGAATGTTCCAGTCTGGTTTTGGTCTGGTGGCTCCTAGAAAGGGATGTGGCCCAGAAGTGGGACTCAGAGAGATGAAGTAGGGGAGGGGAGTCCTCCACGGGCATCTCTCTCCTGGCGGCTGGATAGCTTTACCTTAGGGTGGGGCCAGCCCTGACACCCTCATCCCCTCCTCAGCCCAGCAGCCTTTAGAGCAGCGTGGTGCTCTCTTGATGGCCAGGAATCCAGAATCTGCCCTTCCCCAACCTTGGTTTCTCCTTCTGTAAAGCAGAGTGATGGCTGAGAAGTCCTCTCTAGCTGCAGAAGCCTGAGCTTCCCGGTGTCAGTCAGCTCTGCAACGTGGGAGCCTTGGAGGCAGGTGGCCTGGCTGTGCTTCATATGCCCAGGAGTGGAGAAGGAGGCTGAGAAGCTGGTTTCCCAGCTCTGATCTCCACAGGCACCTCCTATAACCCTCATCTCACCCACCCCGCTACGGTCTGAGAGATCTGAAATAACCTTTCCCAGTGGGCAGGGTTGCCAGGGTTGAGGGGACAGCACATACCACCCCCACCCAACCTGTTCCAGGGGCCCTGCATGGCACGGGATGAGTCCCTGCCCTGTGCAGCTGCCTGGCAGTGGCTCAGACAAGGATCTTGCAGCCAGCACAGAGGCCTCTTCAAAGGCCTCTCCCTCTTGGCACTCCAGGCAAGGCAGGTGCCCGCTTCCCCAACACCTCCAGGCAGTGACCCTAGGGCATGCCCCAGCAGGTCTCCGAGCAGCCACTGGGACCCGTCTCAGCACATCCTGGCCTTTGAAAGTCTGATATCCTGAGAGGAGGGCAGGTTTTAGGGCCGCAGTTCCAGCCAGCGTCCCCAGCCTGGCTTCCCTGCCATGGACTCAGTAGCTCGTGGGGCTTCTTACCACCCACCAGCCCCGCTGGGGTGCGGCCTGGCTGTGGGCAAAGGAGGACTTGCCTGGAGATTTGAGAGAAGATTCCTTCTACCAGGGCTGCTGAGGGGCCAGGCCTGCATCAGGGGCTAGGATCTGGCTGGGCCCGGAGGCTGAGACTAAGGCTCTCGACCCTGGTGCCTCCATGTGGATGCTGCCTCAGACAAAGGCAGTGAGCCTTCCCTGCCAAAGTGCCCATCCCATGGGCTCGGCCTCACGGGTCACTGTTAGCCCATGAACACGTGTGGGCCTCGGTCACGTGGCTTTGAGGGCAGTCTGACCAGGCTAGACCACACGTGCCGTGACAGGGGGTGCCATTCCCCTCGCAGGCTCTAATGTGCCCACATGTAGCCTGGCAGTCCAGAGACCAAGAATCAACTTGCAAATCTGCCATTAAACTGCTGTGCGACTTCAGGCATATCACTGCCTTCTCTGGGCTTCAGTGTCCTTTTCATACCTAGAAGTCTGCGGTCTGAGGCTCTTTGGGTTCAGACACACTGTTCTAGGCTTCTGTAGGGGACCTTGTGATCTGCCGTGCCCCTCCTCCCTGTTCTTTTCTGTCCTCCCCGCCCCACCCTCAGAAGCTGCTTGCTCTGCCCCCAGGACAGGAGCTTGACGGATGAGGTGCAGCCAGCCACCCAGGTGCCATTTCCAGTCTGACTTCCAGAAATGTGCACCATGTCCTAGAGCACAGACCCATTGGCTGGAGCCTCCTGGGAGGGTTCAAACCATCAGCTCTATGAGAAATGCCCAGAAAGGCTTTGCCGACTCCATCCGTCTGTGGAGGCTGCCTGCCTCCGGGGTGGGATGGGTGGTTTCTCCTCCAATTCAGACCCAAGAGGTAGCCCCCGAGGGCATGTACCTGGTGGGAAGCAGCTCAGGTACCCTTGGGGGTTGCAGGGCCCTTACGCAGGTATTTCTCTCTCTCTCCTCTCTGGGGTGCGTGTGTGCGTGCGCGTGTGCGTGCCTATGCTTTTCTCTGTGGGCACATCAGGATGCCCCTCGGAGAGCATGTGCACGTGTCCCCACCTGAGCGAGCGTGTGTGTGTGCTCCTCTGCGTCCCAGGTTTGGACGTCTAGAGTTTGGTGTGCCTGTCTTCTGCCCTCCCTGAGCCCACAGGGTCAGTCAATGTATCTTCTACGTGCCTCTCCCTCTGCCTTCTCTCACAGTGCCCCCGGCTCCAGAGCTCAGGGGTAGGGGTTCTCCTGAGGGTGCAGGGGATCCTTCTCATCTCCTGGACCCTCCAGGGCACTCTGGTCCCTATTCCCCAGCTCCTAGGCAGCTGAGCCGGGTCCCTTAGGGGAGGTGACCAGGAGCTTTGGTGCAGGGAGCTCTTGGTGGGGCAAAGGGCTGGACCCCTGCCAGGTCTGTGGACATGGTTATATGCCCGGGAGAGGGGGGTGCAGGGCCCCAGGGATGGCCCCCAATCCCACCTCTGTTTATTCTGTAAACTACAACCTATAAATAACCTTTAGCATTCCTATTGTAACAAAATTAATTTTTATGAAATAAATTATATTTCCTAGTCTAATAAAATCCGGGTTGCATTTGGCTGTCTTCCTGTTGGTAATTGGGAATGACTCCGTTGCTCTTCTCAAAATTCCATGGAAGGTGGAGGTGTCACTGTCAGTTCAGAGCTATCTGACCCCCAGGAGATGGGCAAGCCCAACTGCCTCATTTTATAGAAGGGAAAACTGGTTCAGAGAGGGGTAACGACTTCCCTAGAGTCACAAAGCAAGGAGGAGCCTGTGGTCCATCTGGATCCCGGTCCTTGTGCATCCGGATCTGTTCAGGAGTTCGTCATGTGAGTCTGCCAGGGGCTAGGTAATGGTTGAGAGGGATGACACAGAGATGAAGCCCCAGCATCCCTGTCCGTCTCTGAGGAGTTCAGAAGGGGGTATCCCCAAGGGTGCTGAGGCTGTGAGGTCAGTTCAGAAACCTCACCTAGGATATATGACTACTGTGCAGGCTGAAAGGGAGTGATGGGCAGGTTGGGATCATATGACTCCGCCCCAGGCTGCCAGGCATGGTTGGGCAGGTAATGCACTGGGCAAGAGTACCATATCTAAAGGGGAGGGTGGCTCCATTCCCATGTATGTTATAGATTTGTGTATTTGCTGAGCTGTTTCCAGCAGATGGCAGTAAAGGGTCTTGTGCTCATAAAAGCAGTACCTTGCTATTGAGGAGAGGGTGCCTTGTTCTCATGTGCACAGACGTGCTGTAAGAAGACTGGCAAGGGTCCCATTTCAGCTGGTCCCCTCCGCCCTGTGGACCTCAAGTCTTTCCCTGTATGAGTTGAGTCTGGCCTGAGAATTTCCCAGCATGGATTGCCTGCTCCATGAGTAGATTCTGTGGTGTCTTAAGTTTGGGGTGAGAGCACCCTCTGGCCCCATCTTGGACAGTCATGTTGCCCAATCAGCATGTTAAAGGCTCTGAAAAGCCCTGCAGGAAGCAGCTGGTCTCCTCATATTAACACAGACATCCCGGATAGATTTGGCCTTGGAACTTGTTTTCACAGCCTGACTATGTGGTGCCTATAGGCCCTGCCAGCCCTGACTTTCTGGGACCTGTGGCTCTGGGTTCTATGTGGCTGTATCACCTAGCTGTCCTCCTGGGAATGGGGAGCACCTGTGGGCTGGGTCTGAGACTGAAAGTTACCGAGACAAGAGAAAACCCATGTCTGTCCTCTGGCGGAGGAGGTGGGGCAGGTAGGGCACAATGGCACCCACCTGCATGCAGACCCCCAGGCTCAGATCATCATCTTTCCCTGGGGACCCAGAAGACCTGGAGCGGTCACATTCAGCATGACCTTCCTAGCAGAGATGATTTGGGGGTAAGGATTTATAAGGGAGAAGAAGAGGAAAGGGACAGCTTCATGAGGATGGGGGGTGAAGGGAGGGATACAGGAGGCGGGCAGCAGCCCAGCTAAGGGGTGGGCAGAGCCAGGTGTGGGGCAGCTATTTCATGCAAGTAGCCCCTACAAGCAGGCAGACAGTCTGGGGTCCCCCAGGAGTCAAGGCGACCCATTTAAACTTCATTCTCTACCTGCCACTGTCCCTTGGAATCTCAACTAAAATCAGGTTGGGCAGCAGGTGGGGTGCAAAGAGCTCTGGTCCTGAAGGTAGGGGTCCTGGGTCCCAGCCCTGATGCTGTGGAGTCACTATCCTTCCCTGAGCCTCAGTTTCTCCATCTGTGAAATGTGGGGCATAGATCTGCTACCCTGTGAGAGCCCTCTGGCTGGTGTAATTCTGTAATTGGCAGGGTGTGGGGTGGGGGGTCCTGGCTCTAGGCAGGAGTGTGACAGCTACAGCCCTTGAACCCTACTTTCTGTGCCAAGCCCAGGGGATGGTTGAGGGACAACCAGGAGAAGGCAGCAAAGGGGCTGGTTGCAGCCTGGGGCTGTGCGGGTGCCCAGTGAGGGGTCAGAGCCAGTGGCACAAGACCCTCCCAACTGGCCAGCCTGGCACAGCCAGCACACTGCAGGCCTGTCACTCATAAAAGTATACCCCCTTCTCCACTAGGGACCCTAAGAAGAGGAAATCCACTCCAACTCCAGCTGACAGCTTGAGGTCAGACACAGTACTGCCCAGCAAATTTTCAAAACCTTTGTCCATTTTAATTGAAAATGACACATGCCTATAGTTTAAAAAAAAAAAAAAACAAGAGGTACAACAGAATCGGTGAAAAGTAGATTTCCCTCCTTCCTCTGTCTCTACTTCATTTTCCTCTCCACCCCTGTCCCTAGTCCCCACCCCACTCCCATAGAGGCAATTGCTACATTTCTTCTGTAGCCTCCTAGGAAGATCTGTGCATATACATACACGTATTTGTACATGTAAATATTTAAATATAATGGATTTGATCCAGGAGCCTCAAACCCTTGAGGTATAAACATGAAACAGTTTTATTTTTCCAATAACTGCTCGGAAATTCATTTTGTCGATGCCATCCCTCCCACTGGCTAGCAGGCTCCCTAAGGACATGTGGAGGTCCCTGGCTTTTCCCTTGCTTGCTGTTACTAAGACAGTCTCATTTTGTTGCTAAGGCTCAACCAGGCCATCCTGGAACTCCATCGTCACCTTTAACTAAAGCTCTCTGAGAGCCCCAGTGCAGGCCACTGAAGGCTGGGGCTGCCTGTCTCCCCTCCCTCAACAGCGATGTCTCCCTCCTTCATCATTTGATAGGAAAAGCTGCCATCAAAACGCTTCTGTCTCCTGCACCAGCACAGGCATCTCACACTAAGACCCCAGCCTCCTTAGAACTGGGCCCTGGAGAATCCAGTGACTGTTTGTTATCAACAAGACACTGTTTCTTTTCTTCTTTTAATTTCTTTTTCTTTTTTTTTTTTTTTTTTTGAGACGGAGTCTTGCTCTGTCACCCGGGCTGGAGTGCAGTGCCACGATCTCGGCTCACTGTAACCTCCACCTCCTGGGTTCAAGTGATTCTCCTGCCTCCACCTCCTGAGTAGCTGGGATTACAAGTGCCCACCACCACGCCCAGTTAATTTTTGTATTTTTAGTAGATACTGGGTTTCACCATGTTGGTCAGGCTGGTCTCGAACTCCTGACCTCAGGTGATCCACTGGCCTCGGCTTCCCAAAGTGCTGGGATTACAGGTGTGAGCCACCACACCCGGCCAACAAGACGCTAATTCTGCCATAACCCCTGGCCTGCATAGAACATTCCAGGGACAGGCGGACCTGGAGATGAGGACTTCCCAAGTCCTGATTTTTCTTTTCTTTTTTTTTCCTTTTTTTTGAGATGGATTCTCGCCCTGTCCTCCAGGCTGGAGTGCAGTGGCACGATCTGGGTTCACTGCAACCTCCGCCTCCCAGGTTCAAACAATTTTCCTGCCTCAGCCTCCCGAGTAACTGGGATTACAGGTGCCCGCCACCATGCCCAGCTAATTTTTGTATTTAAATGAGACACGGTTTCACCATGTTGGCGAGGCTGGTCTCGAACTCCTGACCTCATGATCCACCCGTCTCAGCCTCTCAAAGTGCTGGGATTACAGGCGTGAGCCACCGTGCCTGGCCCAAGTCCTGATTTTTCAAAACACAAATAGTGTTGGGGACAACCGTGCTCCAGTTCAACAACCCATTCAGCCAATTGCATTGGTCACCTCCGGGGTAAAGGACAAAAGTCACACACAATGCCCTTGGGAGCCTACAATCAAAAGAGGAGACACATCAACAGGGTGAGGGGCTTTGGAAACTCGGAGCGGCTCCTGACCAAGCCTGGGGGTCCAGAAAGCCTTTCTGGAAGAGACGGTATTTTCCAACACTGGGGTTGGTTTCCCTGAGACATAGCTTCTCAGGTATGCATTTTGTGGGAGACACTTGTAGGCAAAAGTTTACAATAGCTTTCTTTCATGAAACTTCTTGGCTGGGTATGGTGGCTTACACCTGTAATCACAGCACTTTGAGAAGCCAAGGCAGGAGGATTGCTTGAGGCCAGTAGTTGGAGACCAGCCTGGACAACACAGTGAGACTCCATCTCTACAAAAAAAAGTTTAAAAAAATTGCCAGGTGTCACACACCTGTAATCCCAGCTATTTGGGAAGCTGAGGCAAGAAGATCCCTTGAGTCCAGGAGTTGAAGGCTACAGTGAGCTATAAGGGGGTCACTGCACTCCTGCCTGGGTGACAGACTGAGACCCTCTCTCTAAAAAAAATAAAAACCCCTTCTTACTAAGAAAAGATGCTGATGTCCCTTTAGCAGGCTAGACATGAAGGCTGCTGTCTGCCGGAGGTGCTCAGATGGTCACAGGCCCTACTCGCGCCTGTTTATATGAATGTAAGTTGATGTCCTCTCAGTGACCCCAACCCAGGAGTTGGGGAATGTGGGGAGGGGCACAAGTGAGTTCCTGCTTTCCTGCAATCAGGAGGGGCTGGGCATCCAGGCCCACTGGGGGTGGCTCGAATCTGCACAGCCTAGTTTCTCAACCTAAAAGGCTTCCTCAACATGAGGGTCCTCAATACCTAGAAATTCAATCAATACAGCCCTAATCCCCAGATGGGCCTAGCACTGGGGGAAGGGGATACATCAGGCCTGGACTCAGCCCCCAAGCAGCTCACAGTAGAATACAAACTGAATTCACATAGCTGGTACCACACACCCTGAGACGGTACCAGCAGAGTGTGTGGGAGCAGGAAGATGGGAAGGGGTCCCTCTAGCTGCCCCACCTCGAGAGATGGTGATGTGTATGCAAGTGGAGATTGGGGCAGGGATGCAGGCAACAGCATTATCCTGGGTGCAGTGTGGAGAACCCCAGCATGGGGAGAGAGGACAGGAGCAGCCTGGGGTCTGGGAAGGACAGAGGGGTGTGGCTCCCTATTGGTCACCTGCTCTAGGTTCACATAGATGTGCTTCTGGGCATTGGGGTCCGCTCACAGAAGCTGGTCCTCAGGAGTTTGTCCACAGACCAAGGGTCAAAAACACGAATGTGTCCAGGCCGCTCAGTCATGTGAATGAGAGAAGCCGCCAAACCAGCAATTCACTTCACAGAGAAATGTGCCTGCTCAGCTGTTTCTTGAAACATCAGGCTGTCTCAGCATATCATTCATTTCTCACTTCTCTTAGCAGCACGGGTCTCTACTTGAGTGAAATAGAGGATAGATGTCCTGTTCAGTGGCCTCTCACATTCGGCTGCAGTGCTATAGGGAAGCGATAGGGAGAAGTGGGGACTACAGCCAAATGGTGACCACAGAGTGCACTGGAAGGGGTAGGCCCTCACTACTCAAATCTGTGAGTGCCCAGGACTGCTCCAACCTCCTGCTTTTAGAAACCAGAAACCAGGATTCAGAAACGTATGTGAAATCATACTATTTGTAACTGTTGGCTCAAATTGTTTGTAAACTGCAGGCCAAACAAGATCCATCCAGTTTGTGATCTGCTGGGCAATGGGAAGCTATGGGAAGGTTTTGAAGCAGCGGAGGGTCAGGCTTAGCTTCAGGGGTTTGCTAGCTGGGACACAGTCCTGAGCCCCTGGCCCTCTCTAGAGACCACCAGGCGCCCCTGCCCAGGTGTTGCTTTCCCTGGGTTGCATCAGGGGACCATGATGCCCACACCAGCTACCTCCCTCCTGCATTCCTCTGTGGGATGGTGGGTGAGGCTGGTCCTCTCCCCACGAGCCTCTTCTATGCCTGATGAAACTCAGGGCAGGGCTTGGCTACCAGGCCCTCAGGTTGCAGCAGTTCTCCTGCTACCAGGTACCTAGGGACAGAGGCCCAGCACCCACCTCAGTAAATACTGCAATTACCCAAAGGGGGTACACCGGGCAGAGGCTATGGCCAAGGACTGCAGGGGTTCATTGGGGTCTCTTTCATAGGCTTCTAGGTTGGCAGAGGTGGGGGTCCTTGGCTGCTATCTAATCCATCCTCATCTGATTCCAGAATTCCCTCCACAGTGACTCAGACAAGGGCTTCCCCAGTTTCTCCTTGAATACTTCCAGAGATGAGGAACTCTCTACTTCTTAATTGTAATAATAGCTGGCATTTTAATAAATGACTACTTATTTTCACCGTAGGGGCTGATTTTACCCACAGGAATCAATGGGAGTTAAGCCTAAGCCTTCCACTCCATGCCACCTTTTCAAATATTTGAAAACAGCTTTCTTGGCCCACACTGCCTCTTCTCCTCCTCCTAAGTGCTCCCAGTCTCTCGCGTGGCTGGGCTCAGCATCCATGTGCCCATTGGTGCTCCCTCTGGGTTCTGGTGGCTTGCCTCCCTTTCCTCAATTCCCACAGGGTAATTATGAAGCTAACATTATCCATAGTTCCAGCTCAGCTGCAGGTTTAAGGGAACAAGCTTTGGGGTCAGCCTGACCTTGGTTTATGGCCAGACTCTACCATCTGCTCTCCATGTGACCTTGAGCCAATTGCCTAAACTCCTGGAACCTCAGATTTTCCAGCAATGAGGATGACAAGCCCTTCCTTATAGACTTCCTGTAAGGACTAAATGAAGTAATATGTGTAAATATTAAGAGAGTAATCAGTATGAATCTCTTTCCATTTTGTCATCATCGGGATCAATAGCAGTTGCAGGTGTGTCACTGGATGATCACTATTACCTCTCTCCCATTAGATGAAGATAAGAGGGAGGAATATGCTCCTTGCATTTGCAGACACCTGAGATTACAAAGCACCATGTGCCCCACATTTTCTCTTTTTATGTAGCTAGGAGAAGGCCAGTGAGCCACGTGGCTAGAGCACTGACTCCCAGTCCAGTGCTCCCACTACAGCCCCACACAATGGGAAACACAAGCCAGCTGCAGCCCTTCCTCCACAATCTGTACTGCCCCTGACATTGACGTACCTTTGTGGCATTCCCCAAGCACCTTCATACCAATGCTCTCCTTGATTACCAGAATTAATCCCACTGCCACACCACTGGAGATAGTCAGGACAGGGACCCTCCTCTTGGCCTCACAGATGGAAAAGCACAGGACAATTAGTACCTGGCCCACCTGGGTTGGAACCAGAACTCCAGAGCATCTGGGCTAGCATAGATGATTAGCCAGGTTCAATCTCAGCTCAACACAATCCTGCTTCCACTAAACAAACGTTTACAGTTCTCATGTTGGTGGAAGGAAGACAGACAATTTAAAAACGTGATATGTAAAGATACACAAAAAATAAAGCCAGGTTATGAATGAGGATAGCTGGGGAAGTCAGGGGAAGATCACTTCAGCACTACCAAAACAGATAGGGGAACTGAGAAACCAGTATCTTAGAGAGAAGGGAAGCTCAGAGAAATTTGATATTCTGTCCTTCTTCCCCCACCCCAGCCCCTCTGCCCAAGCCACTTGTTGATTTCTAACCAGTGAGTGCCAAACTGAAAGCAGCAGCTAAGGGGCTGAGAAGCCAAGCAGAGCTTTTGACAGACCCACCACTACAGGGCGCAACGCTGGGAGTGAAGGGGGAGCCCTGGCCAACAACCCAGCCCTTGGCCTGGGGTCTCAGAATGGCCACAGCCTAGGATAAGAGCAAACAGGAAGCAGATCAGGCCTTAAAAAGACTGAAATCCAGCCGTTCTTAATCCCCACTCCAATCCCTACCAGAAGCTAAAGGTAATTCTCCTTGTGGGAAGATCAGCACGCCTCTAAGTTTTCATTTACAATGTCTAACGTTCAGTAAAAAATTACTGGACATCCCAATAGACAGGACCAAGAAAAATAACAGATAATAGAAACTACACATACATACATCTGAGTGAGCCCTGATTCTGGTCATCTTTTTATTCCCTGAGTCCAGACACCTAGTGTACTCAGGACCCAGTTCTCCCCACCTGACCAGAGAAAGAGAGAGAGAGATTCCAGATCTTTGACAACAGGGACTATATCCCAAGCCTGACACTGGACAGAAGATCCTTGTTGTCACAGACGCTAAGTCCACTTTCACATGAAGAATAAATCCTTACCACACAGAGACTAGAGCCCTAGACTTGAATCTCACCCCCACCGGATATCTGGTTGACCCTGGAAGTCTAGACCCCTGATTGACTCTAAAGTCTAAGAACTGGCAGGTTCAGACTCCCATGAGGACAGAGAATGAGTCCTCCTACCCACCTCACTTGAGACATGAAATCCTCACACATACCTGAACCAAGTCCTAGACACACAGAGTCCAGAGCCCCAGACAAGAGCATTACTTCCACCCAAAATCTGGCTGATCTGAGACCATATGTATATGGGGCTGGGGACAAGGTGGAGAAAGAGTCTAGGGTCCAGACAGCTGGTCAACCTTTGGGTGAAAGAGAGGTCACCCACCAGCCTCCTGGAACTCCTGCCCTTTGGGCACTGCAGCAGGATCGGATCCCATGCTGTGTGGCCACAGGTCCAGTGGGACAATATGAAAGCAGCCACCACGTGGCATCTGAAAATTGATGTGACTGGGACCAGGAAGGATCTGAATTCCCCAGGCTGGTTAGAGTCCCGGATGCCGACCTCCTTCCCAGTGCCCCTCAAACTGTGTTTCTCTCTCCAGGGAGGCGGGAGGGCGGCAGGGCCAGCACCAGAGCATCCTCTCCTGGCCTGACTTTACCTTCAAAGGAACAGTAAGACTCATAGCTAGCTTCTTAATGGAAGCCATGGAATGCAAAAGGCAGTGAAATGATCTTTAAAGTGCCAAAAGAAAATAAGCATCAATCTAGAATTCCAGACCTGGTGAAAATAGGGCAAAGGGCATTTCCAGGCCAACAAAAATTGAGAAACTTCATTGCTAAAAGACTGACATTAAAAAGAAATACTAATGGGAGCCTTTTGGGCTTACAGAAATGACTCCAGGAAGAAGCAAATGCAGGAAGGAATGAGAAACAATGAGAATGGGTAAATATGTGAGTAAATAGAAATTAATATGAACTGTAAAAAAGAAAAAAAAGTAATATCTTATGAGTTTTAAAACAATGTAAATTAAATTATGTTAAAATGGTAACACAAAAGTTGGGTCAGGGTGAGTGTAGTTAAGGTATTCTAAGGTACCTGCAACACCTGGGAAAGTGGGAAATGTACTAATTGATATTAAAGTCTAGTAAATCATGTATGGATAAATATAAGCTCTAGAGAATATTTAACTTATAGAAGTGAGAAAGAAATAGTTTTTTAAATTGACCAATCCAAAAAGAGACAAGAAAGGAGGGGAAAAAAGGAACATAGACAAGGTGTGCTATTGGGAAAAAAGTAATAGCATTAAACTCAAATATATCTGTCTACCAGTAATTATATTAAATATAAATGGACAAAAGACTTCAAGTTAAAGGTAAAGATAGTTAGAGTGGATTTTTTCTTAAGTATATGCCCCATTTACCGTAAACACGCCCTACATATAAGGATATCTGATAAAATTATAAGAATGAAGAAAGATATGTCATAGAAACACTATTCAAAATGAAGCTAGTGTAATTCCACTAAAATTAGGAAAATACACATTAAGGCAAAAACCAAAAACAAAACACACATTACAAGAAAAGAAAGCCATGGACCAAACTATCTCATGAACAAAGATACAAAAATCCCAAGCAAAATACTAACAGGTAGAATTAAGCAACACATTGTTTAAATTATTTATTTGTTTGTTTATTTATTTATTTATTTATTTTGTAGAAACAAAATCTTACCATGCTGCCAGGCTAGTCTTAAACTCCTGGCCTCAAGCAATCCTCTTTCTCCAGTCTCCCAAAGCACTGGGATTATAGGCATGAGTCACTGCACCTGGCCAGAGTAATATTTTTAAAAAGCGATACATCATAATCAAGCTGGGTTTATTCCAGAAATGCAAGGCTGATTTAACATTTGAAAATCAATTAATGTAAATTTACCACATTAATAGAATAAAGACAAAGATCATATGACCATCATAGCAGATTATATTTTCCAACTATCACTGCAATAATATGTACCACTTGACATGCTCTTCTTCCAACTTGACCTTGGCACTCTTCCATCAAGAGTTGAAGTCTATGTCCCCTCCCCCTGGATCCTGGGTGGACCTCAGTGACTCCTTGACCAACAGAGTACAGCAGAAGTGGCCATGCATAACTCCCAAGGTTGGATCCTAAAAACACCCTGTATTTCCTTAAGCCTAAGAAGCCACAGAAAGAGGCCACTTGAAGGAGCTGTGGACAGTAATCCCAGTGGAAGCCCAGCCAACAACCAGCATCAACTGCCAGACACAAGAAAGGAAGGACACTTTCAGATGATTCCAACTCCCAACCTTTGGGTCTTCCAGCCGAGGCCACAGCCATGGGGGGCGAGTGGGGGCGCAGCGCAGAGACGAGGCATGCTCATCCTGCCCTGTCCATTTCCCAACCCACAGAATCTGTGCCATAACAAATTTTTTTTGGCACCACTACATTTGGGGGTCGTTTGTTTTGTACACATAGTAATCAGAGGAGAGCGGCTTCTGGGGCTTTAAGAGCGTTCACTTTCTTGTTCCGGGTGCTGGTGGAACAGACGTCACCATTCTGTGATCATTCATGAACTCTACACTTACGATCTGCCCACTAGTCTCTATGTAGGTGGTCTTCCATAAAAAGAACTCAAACAAGGATACCAAAGAAAAAGGGGAAGGGGACGTGGAGCAATTTCCCTGTTGTAACTGTGGAGCAAGAGATAGATTGGCGCTGAGAAATGGGAACATCCCTAACTGGTGGCCTCTGTTTTCTCCGTAAAGACCATCTCCGGGAGGGATGTGTTCAGGGCCCTGGGCCAAGTGGAGGAGGAAGATGGCAACAGTTCTTACAGCAAGCAGGAGCCAAGACACGTGGTAGAACTGCAGGGAATCCTCAGGCCCATCTGGCGTTGATAACTGTGAGTTCCAAGCAGACTCGCTGGTCTGCTGGGGACTCTCCAGTGAGGATCATTTGTCAGCTGTAGCTGGGTTCCCCCAGGGTGGGCCCACGCTGCCACGGGGAGATGAGGGACATGGGAGTTTAGGGTACTGCGAAGATGTTACTGACATGGTGAACCTTGGGATCTAAGCTGCCTGAAGATAGAAGGAAGGACATGCTTGATGGATGAAGGGAAGACAGAGGAGTCAGTGCTGGCATCTCCCGGAAGTCCAGAACGTTCCTGGAGGGAGCCACTGACCAGCACATAGCAAGGAGAGGTGGCTAGAGTCAGAAAGGGGACTGGAATTCGAATCAGTGATGTGGGCCATCCGTGGTGGCTCACGCCTGTAATCCCAGCATCTTGGGGGGCTAAGGTGGGAGGATCACTTGAAGCCAAGAGTTTGAGACCAGCCTGGGCAACATAGTGAGACCCCCATTTCTAAATAAAATTTTTTTTAATTAGCCGGGAGTGGTGGCCTGCACCTGTAGTTCCAGCTACTCGGGGAGGCTGAGACGGGAGAATTACTTGAGCTCAGGAGCTGGACGCTGCTGTGAGCTACGATCATGCCACTGCACTCCAGCCTGGGTGACAGAGCAATACCCTGGCTCTTAAAAAATAAATTAGTGATGTGGAAGCAGAGAAGTTATGAGTCCGTAGTTATGGCTTTATCACCATAACTACTAACCCTATCTCTCAGAATCCTCGTGCCTCGCATGGGTATCCAGTAACCCTGGAAAGAAAGACCGTAGTGAGTGAGTGATCCCAATCTGTGAGCATTGCAGTGATAGAGAAGTTCCACGAGATGGCAGCATCGGCCCATGAGCCTTATGCCTGGCGCTCTCCGCTCCCCCCGTCGCACCGCCCCCCCCCCAACGCCCCGCACCCTCCCCCAAAAGGAGCCTGTGAAAAATATTCTGACTCTTCCTGATTGTTATGTCGCCTGCAGGTCAACAGACCCTGGGGAAGAGAAGAAGAGGAGAGCTTGTAGGGCTCCAGTCTTAAAGATGAGGGCTTGTGTGACCCCCACTCCCAACCACTTTTCATGGAGTCTCCTGGGTGGGTTCTGGAGGCAGAAAGGCATCCATGTGAATTTTGGCTCTGCCGCTGACTAGCTGTGTGACTCTGAATGAGGTACTAACCTCTTTGTGCCCCAGTTTCCGCATAAGCTAAACGGGGCTGACAATTGCACCGACCTCATGGTGTGTGGTGGATTCTACGGGATGGGGGCGGCCGTCGGGGGGCTGGAGGCAGAGCGGGAGCTGTGTCCTCTGGCTCACCGTCTTTAACAGCAATCCATACACCTACTCTGTGCCTCCTAGAAGGCTGTTAGGTTGTTATTCTCACCCCCTTTACAGATGAGAAAACTGAGGCTTGACTTTGTAGGACCACATAAAAAGCATCCTAGCCCAGGTCTGTCTGGCTCCAGGGCCCAGTTCTGACCACCAAGCCAAGAGGCTTCCCTATCGGCCACCCTGGCCAGCCTTGGCATCTCATCCTCCAGTTCCCTGGGCCTGGAGCTGGTCCTCTTGTGATACTGGGATGACTTCTGCCAGCACTCAGAACCTTTCAGGGCATTTCCAAACCAAGGAGAAACAAGGTGCTTTTTCTTTTCTTTTTCTTTTTCTTTCTATCTTTTTTTTTTTTTTTTTTGAGACGGAGTCTCGCTCTTGTTGCCCAGGCTGGAGTGCAGTAGCGCAATCTCGGCTCACTGCACCCTCCGCCTTCCTGGGTTCAAGCAATTCTCCTGCATCAGCACCCTGAGTAGCTGGGATTACAGGTGCCCACCACCATGCTCAGCTATTTTTTTTTTTTTTTTTTTGTATTTTTAGTAGAGATGGGGTTTCACCATGTTGGCCATACTGATCTCAAACTCCTGACCTCGTGATCTGCCCGCCTTGGCCTCCCAAAGTAATCGCGCTTGGGATTACAGGCACAAGCCACTGCGCCCGGCCAGGGTGCTTTTTCAAAGGATTAAGGATTGTAAAATGTCGATCCAGTGGAAAGTGCTTTGGCCATTTGGAGTTTTCCTTCCTTCTCTTCTCCTTCTTATCCTCCTCCTCTTTTTCTCCTCATGTATAAGAATAAAGATGCCTAATGGATGTAGTACTTTACTATTTACAAATATTTTCCCTGACCCTCTCCAACAATACTTGAGCATAGATGGTTGTTGTCATTGAATCCACTCGGTTGCAATGCCTCATATGCCCCAGCCAAATACAGAGTTGGGAGCTATCAAGGCAGAAAAGCATGGCCACTGCATTCCTAGACACAGATGGGGTTCAGGACACACTACCCCAAACTTATGACTGTAGGAGACCAGAATAGGCCACCCAAAATATGGCTCCTTGGCATAAGAATAATTCTGAGCTGGTTATTTTGAGAAACTGCAGACACAGGAGAAGCTCTAAGAACAAAAGGAAAACTTACCCTTTGAAAGAGAAACTTACATCTTTAAAAGAAATCATACATCAGGGTGTCTCCCTATCTGCACCAGGAAGAGAAAGATGTCTCTAATCACTAGAAACACCAATGGAGAAGGCACGGACTTCAGTCTGCAAGACCAACCTTCCCCTTGTTGACTAAGCTTTTCCTGCCCACATCCCCACAGCTGGGCCTTCTTTCTTTGTTTCAGCGGAAGATGGCATTTAAGCCTGAATTCAAAGCCGTGGTTTTTGGAGATTTACTTATTTCTCTGAGTATTTCCCAAGTGCACATGACATATACACATTACTAAACTTCTGTTTGTTTTTCTCTTCTCAATCTCAAGATTGTTTCAGGCGTCTACCCTACCTCATGAAGGCTAGAAAAAATTACCTTTCCGCTCCTATAGCACTTATCAAAAACAATGTTCAGGATAACTTCAGGCAAGGGACAGGAACCCCGCCAATTTCTGAGGCCTGCCCACCCCAGCCTCCCCATCCCTCCCCTCCCTGGAGTCCGCTGCTATGAAGTGGGTGTTGTGAAAACACTTTTATTCTGTTTCCTCTCTACTTCCCTTTCTTGACCCAATCTCCCTCTTTTCTGATCATCTGTCAGGGTAAATGTTTTTATTACCTGGTCACTGAAGGGCCTGCTGGCCAGGGGGCCAGGGCAGACTCAGAGCTCAGGGCTCTGGACCCCCATTCTCCTGTTCCTTCCCTGATCCCCCACAGCCTCAAACATTCCCTGGGAAGCTGTGTGCCCAACAGTACCTGACTCATCTTGTCCCCAAGCTAGACATTACCACCGCCATCCGCCTAGATCCTGGAGGAGAAGACAAGCCCACATTGTCCGGGAAGCAGCCCCACGGATGCATTAGCAAACTGTTTCCTCCCACGGCTTTCTGCTTTCATGATGGAGGCCATCCCCAGAGCCCCTTCCTGAACTCAGCCCTAGCAACCAGCAAATCCCCAAGTGGCTGGCGCCTCCTCCATTTGGAGAAAGACCTCAGCCTCAGAGCTCTGGAAGAGGGCTCCTGGCACCTCTGATTCTCTAAGCAGGTGTCCTGAAACTGTCTCACTCACTCACATACATGCACATTCTCCAAAGATAAAGATAACAATGACTACAAACAACTCAGGACTCTGCATGAAGTAAAAGCAATCAAGTGACAAAGCACCAGAGCTTCACAGACATGGGGCATGGTCTTGGGGCTGGACCAGAAATAGCCCTGATCTGCTGCCCTCACTGAATCCTACGGCTTTGTCCCTCCTGCTGTCCCAGCTCCCCTCAGCCTCACCTGCCTGCCTGTAACCGGGCATGACAAAAAGAGCCTTGGCTCTGGGTTCTGCCACTCCATCACTGCCAGCTGTGTGCCCTGGGAAGCCACTTTACCTCTTTGAGCCTGGCTTTCCTCATCTGTAAAATGGGGACAACAGTCCCATTTCACTGGGTACTGGGGTGGGGGGGGGGATCAAATGGGAGACTGTTCATGAAAATGCTCTGTATATTAGAGGATTTTTTTCCAACGTAAAGAGGCTAAAAATAAGGCCTGATGACTAAACTAACATATACACTATCACATTTTGGGGGTGGGGAGTGTCTTCCTTGGAAGTGATGGAAATTTGCATTGAGTGCCTGGCATGGATCACCTGACTTAATTCTCCCGATAGTCGTAAGCCGACCCTGGGTTTCAGAGAGGTTTAGTAATTTTACCATTATCCCTCAGCTTGTAAGCCTGGAGCTAAGCCCCTTCCTCTCCTGGGCCGGGGGGCTTTCTGACAATTTAGGGTGCTAGTCTCCAAACTCGCCTGCTGGTGGAGCTTGTTAAATAGATCCATTCTGGATCCCCATTCTGCACCCCCTGAGTGATGGGTTGTATTAATCCAGGTATTTATTGAACACAAATTATGTGCCCACTATGAGGGAAGAGCAAACAAAGCAGATACAGCCCCACCCTCAGGGATTGGGGAGTGGCAGCAACCCTCCTGGGGAGAGGTCCCCAGAATCTGGATGTGTACTCAAGAGACTTTTATGATCAGGCCAGTGTTTGGGGAATGGTGGTTATAAAATGAGAGGCTGGGGCAGGGAGTGGGGATGTTCTGAGAACCTGTCCACACACTGACAGCCTCAATGGGTTCTGTGGCACCCCTGAGCCCTGGGATGGCAACTGCAAGAATTTACTATCCATGGTCACAGATCTTCAGGCCCTGCGAAGCATCCAGATCCCTGCTCTGAATAGGCCAACTGGGCCAGGACCGGGAGTCAGGAAGGTTTCCGCCTTTTTTTTTTTTTTTTTTTTTTTTTTTGAGATGGAGTCTTGCTCTGTCGCCCAGGCTCCAGGCTGGAGTGCAGTGGCACCATCTCGGTTCACTGAAATCTCCGCCTCCCGGGTTCAAGCGATTCTCCTGCCTCAGCCTCCCACATAGCTGGGATCACTGGCACGCACCACCATGCCCGGCTACTTTTGTATTTTTAGTAGAGACGGGGTTTCGCCATTTTGGCCAGGCTGGTCTCAAACTCCCGACCTCAGGTGATCCGCCTGCTTCGGCCTCCCAAAGTGCTGGGATTACAGGCGTGAACCACCGCGCCTGGCCCCTGCTTTCTTAAAGAACACGCAGCAGCTGTGTGTTACACGCTGTGGCTGAGGTCAAGTGTGAGGGCTGGAATTGCTGACTGCCAAGTTCTGGGTCTACTGAAAATAGCTGCCTGGCCTGGGAGGCCCAGTTCAGTCCGGGTGTGGGTCCCGCTTCACCTCCAGAGCACCGGCAGCCGGTAAGGGTAGAAGCGGCCTTTGGAGAGGGGTCTCTGCAGAGGCCTGGGGGCAAGATGAGGGCTCCTTTGAGTCCTGGGGTGCAGGTTATAGTAGCTAAAGGGGAGGTCTGAGACAGTGGGGTCTGGCTCCAAGGTAAAGAAGGAGCAGCAACCAAGAGGCCTGATGCGCCGCGCACCCATCGCAAGCATGGGCAGTGCGTTTAAGACTGGGTGACTCACTTTTTCTCCTGTAAAATGGGCGCAGGCAGGCCCCAGCTCAGCGCCAGGAGGGGGAGCCCCGGCGCGCCGGGAGAAGACAAAGGAAAAAGGCGTGTTTGCAAACGGGGAAGCGGCGGCGTGCTGCCGCGAGGGACGGGGCGGGGCCAGGGGAGGAGCCCGCCTGCCGCCTCCCAAGCCCAGTGGTCCTGGCCGTGCGCCGGAGGCAGCGGCGGCGTGGCGCAGCGGCGACAGTAAGTGCGGGCCGGCTCGGGCTCTTCCGGCTACGGTGCCGGCCGCCCCCAGACTCGCGCTCAGCGACCTCCCTCCCGGGCCCTGGGGGCGGCTGCGGGCTGCCAGGGGAGCCGCAGGACCCTACCCCATCCGTGGTCCCTTCCCCACTGTCCCTCCTCTCCCTCCTTGCTCTCTGCCACCCCTCTTTCTGGGTCTCTATCTTCTCTTCCCCAAATCCTCTCCCCTCCTCCTCCCTGAGACTGGACCTCACCGCCTGCATGGTGGGGGCCTGGTATGGACCCGTCGGCCCGAAGTATCCAGACGGTGGCTGATTCTCTCCGTCCCAGCTGCGGGGCCTGAGGCTGGGGCTGTTTACACCGCAAAGCCGGTTCTGCCGCGGCCAGTAGGCGGTGCCCTGCGCTTCCCAGTGCCCTCCCACAGGTTAGCCCTACCAGCTCCCCACCCCGGTTCACAGCCCAGGAAATCGAGGCACAGAGGGGCGAGCCACCTAGCCAGAGTCAGGAACCTCCTTGGAACCAGCACCCAGGCTTCCCAGCCCAGATGAGGTTTTGCCGCGGCCCCAGCAGTGCCTGCTGCCTCCTTGTGCGGGGCTGCCTGTCTGTGCATGGCCGGGCTCCTGCAGGTGACCCAGGAGCACGTTCCAGGCCACGGCCAGCCTGTTTTGGGGAAGGTTGGGCACTTCCTTGCCTGCCTTTCTCTTTATTTTTTAATCCAGAAGCCAGCAGCTAGCTTTTATAAAGACTAATAAGACTTTGCTCACTCCAGTGCCCTGGCCTGTGACCCTGGTTAGAGAAAATTCCTGGCTCCTTCTTCAGAAGCTCAGTCAAGCCTTGACAAATAGACGCTAGGAACTGAGAAGGGGGCCCTAGCCAGGTGTGGTCCTGAGTGACAGGGCTGGTGGACCTTCTAGCCGCCCCCACAGGTAGCTGGAGCCTCTGGAAAGAACCACTTGCCGGTTCTCTCTTGTTCTATGTGGGTGGGTCATGATTATTTTTTACATTTTAAACAGTAATTTTTAAAATGTAACAAATGAGCTTGTTACATTTGTACCATTTTGTGCCAGACAAAATACCATAGACTGGGTGGCTTAAACAAAATTTGTTTTTCATGGATCTGGAGGCTGGGAAGGGCAAGATCAAGGTGCTGGTTGATTTGGTTTCTGATGAGGGCTCTCTTCCTGGCTTGCAGACAGCCTCCTTCTTGCTGTGCCTTCACATGACTTTTCCTCTATGAGTGGGTGCATGTGGAAAAAGCGATTTTCCACACAGTGAGCTTCCAGACAGTGAGCTTGTTAATGCTGGCCTCCATGCGAATCCAGGCTGGGGAGGGGCTCTGCTAACCAGGGGAGTTTAAAATAGACTTGCTGGCTGGATGCATTGCACTTGGGCATCCAGTGGCCCCCCACCTGCTGGCTCCAGGGTACATGCTACCCCAGCAGGGGAGAATGTCCTGGTCGTGCAGAGTCCCTTCATTCAGCAAACATTGACAAGGGTGCCTGCAGTGTGCCTCGGCCTCTCCCGACTCACTGGCTTCAAGGCTTGCAGGAAGGATGCCTGTACTTGGAACCAGCAGACACAGATTCCCATTCCCAGCCAGTCCTCCCCGGTGTGCTGAGGAGTCCAGCATGGGCCCCAGTCTGCTTGGCTGTGTAAGTTCACTCTTGTCATCTGCTAGTTATGTGACCCTGGGCAAGTTACTCAACCTTTCTGAGCCTCAGACCCCTCTGTGAAATGGGTCTTAGAGTAGTACCTAATATATTAGGCTGTTGTCAGCCTCAAGTGTGACCTCTGTTAGGCACAGACCTTGGCATTTGTGATTACTGGACTTAAGTTTAGCTATTGGGAGTTCTTTCTATTTGTGGGACATAGCAAGTGCCTTCCAGACCTCAGTTTTTCCATCTGAAAAAAGGGGGCAATGTTTTCTGCCCTGCCTAATTCCAAGGGATGCTCTGAGGTTCTCCTGAAATAGTGGATAAGGTTCTGCACCCATGTGAGGAGGTGTTCCCATCCCACCAGGGAATAAAGGCCCCAGTCTTCTTAGTACGATGCTTTGAGTTAGGCCTAGCCTCCTATAGAAACCAAGATGCATTTATTTATTAGTTTATTGGGTAGGGAAGAGGCTACTGCAGAAGGGACTCTGAAATGTCCCATCCTCAGCATTTTGGAGACATTTCTCATTTATCAAGCTGCTGCCACATCCTAGGTGCTATGTAGAGCAAAGAAGCAGGCATGCTACCTTACAACCAAATTCAGCAGCCAGCCAGCCATGCGACAGGCCCAGGATGCCAGGGAGATGCTGACATTTGTTCAACAGCTGCTTACAGGCCAGGCATTGCCAGCCAGTTGCAGTTGCATAACTATCATAAAAATGGCTTCTCTGGGTTTACATTTGGGGAAATTGAGGCACAGAAATGTGGTAACTTGCCCAAGGCCATGTAGGCAATAGTTGCTGGCAGCCTAGGCTCTTCCATTTATCTTAGGCGCTACCATAGATTGAAAGTGGCTGGCTCCTTGTAGGGTGTGATGAGCAGAGGTGGGACCCAGGCAGGAGCTGCAAACCCAGGCTTGGCCATTTACGTAGCCTATGGCCTTCAGTTCTTTGGACCTCTCTTTCCTCACAAATGAAATGGGAATGGACTGTCAGAGGCTACACACCAGCTTCTGGAGGCAGCCCTGGACACTACCAGTTTTTAAACAATTATTACTTAATTTGAATGTTTTTTTTAAATTTACACTTTTAATTTTGTTTTTGAACCGGTAATAAACTAGTCACATAGTTCAAAATTCAAGAGACACAAATAAGAATGCAGGGAAGTCCCCCTCCCCGCCCCCCACCATCCCAGTCTCCCTCCTTAGAGACAGCCACTGTTAGAAACTTCTTATGTAGCCTTCCAGAGATATTCTATGCATATACAAATACATATGTGTATGTATATTTTCTCTCCCCACTTTTTTTACACACATAGTAGCATATTCTACACACTATCCTGCTCCTTATTTCTTTCACATGAAATCGAAAAGGGTTTAGAGATCATTCTTTGCCCATTAAGGGTCCTAATTCTTTTTTATGGCTGCACAGAACTGTGAATGCCCTTAGACCAGGTTTGCCTTTCTGAGTACATTGCCACAGTCCCCACTATCATGCAGTGTTTTACAAAACCCAGCCTGTTCCACAGTTATGTGCTACTGCTACCTCTGTTGCCCTTGCATGGTTGGGGTGACCTCTGAGGACACTTACAGTTCTGACATCCTGCCCTTCTCCAGGTCTGATTTTTGTCTTTCTCCCTGATCCTTAAAATGAAGCTCTCCAACCAGGCTTTGGTGACTTTACAGAGCCCAGGGTGAGGGGGCATGGTCATTTTGTAGGCTGGGTGGGTCCCCAGCTGTCCCCCAGCCTCAGTTTCTACTCACCTACCCTGTCTCTGTTGCCCTCCTTGCTCCAATAGTGGCCGTTGTCTCAGAGGACGACTTTCAGCACAGTTCAAACTCCACCTACAGAACCACAAGCAGCAGTCTCCGAGCTGACCAGGAGGCACTGCTTGAGAAGCTGCTGGACCGCCCGCCCCCTGGCCTGCAGAGGCCCGAGGACCGCTTCTGTGGCACATACATCATCTTCTTCAGCCTGGGCATTGGCAGTCTACTGCCATGGAACTTCTTTATCACTGCCAAGGAGTACTGGATGTTCAAACTCGGCAACTCCTCCAGCCCAGCCACGGGGGAGGACCCTGAGGGCTCAGACATCCTGGTAAGGGCATGTTTCTCCTGCAAGGCTGGTGGGAGCATACAGAGGCCTCATGCCTCACATGCAGGGGAAGATGGAGATTTCAGACACATTTCCAGCCTTTAGATCACTTACTGTTTAGCTTGGGAAGAAGATGCAAATTATGGTTCCATGTGGTGTGTATGGTAAACCCATAAATCCAGAGTCCATGCCTCCAGGGATGTGAAGGTATGGACTGAATAGTGTTATGTTCAGCTGTGAGTTAGAGAAAATTCCAAAAGACTGGTAACTAAAATGAGATGGAAGGTCATTTTTCTCCCATGTTCAATTCTGGTGGGGACAGCCCAAGGCTGGTATGATGTTCTATGGCATTAGGAACCCAGTTGCTTCACTTCTGTGCAGCTTTCATGGCCAAGGCCACCTCATAGTGCAAGACGGCTGTTGTAAGTCCAGCCATTACATCAGTAGGAAAAAGCAAGAGGAGAAGGAGGAAATGCCTGTTGCCTGTAAGAACACTTCCTGGAAGTAACATACATTGCTCTTCTTACATTGCATTGGTCAAAACTTAGGCATGTGACCACATCAGCTTGCAGAGCAGGCTGGGAAATGTAGTCTTTCAATGTAGCTTTATCTCAGAACCATGTGCCTGCTAAAATGGGAGGTTCTGTTATGGAAGACAGGGAAAATGAATCCGAAGGGATAATTAGTCTGATCACCATGGGAGAGATTGCTGTGACTTGGGAGTTGGTGGGTTTCAAGAAAGGGGAGGAAACGATCCAGGTAGAAGAAAAAGGCTGGGCAACGGCAGAATGGGAGGAAAGTTCAGGTGTGTATGACAAACTGTGAAGCTGTGTTTGGGGCACAAGTAAGAGCAAGAGGTCTTGAGATCATTGCCCGGGGCCTTGAATGTCCAGGTGAGGAGTCAATTTTGTTTAGTTGACAGGGCTGCTCACTTTGCTGGGTGACTTTTCCAGAGAGGTGGGGGCAGTAGGGGAAGAGGATTAAGGAAAAAAATTATACTGACACTTGTTAAAACAGTAAGGAAAGCTTTATTTAAGACTGTTGTAGTAGGGGAGGTAAATGGAGCTCAACTCTGAAAAGTTGATGGGGATTTATAGCCAAGGAGCAGCATGAGGGCTGGAGGATGGCACATTTCTAAGAGGAGACGTCAAGGCGAGGCCTCTGCTTGCTGAAAGCAGGCCCAGGACTTACACAGTCGACCCTTGAACAACAAGGGTTCACTTTAGATGCAGATTTTTGTTTCAGCCAAACATGGAAAATACAGTATTTGTGAGTTGTGAAACCTGCATATACAGAGGGCCGACATTTCCTATTCCTGGTTCTGTAAGACCGACTGAGTATGCTTGGGTTTTGGTATATGGGGGGATCCTGGAACCATTCCCTTGAGTATACTGAGTGGGGTGAGGCGCTTGATCAGATGTGAGATAAGGAAATATTCTGGCTCAACTGGCCCAACAGAATTCTTGTTGAAAGCAGGTCTAGGACTTACACAGTCTACTGTTAAACAATATGGGTTTGAATTGCAGGGGTTCATTTATATGTGAAGTTTTTCAAACAAATGCTGATGGAAAATGTACTATTAGTGGAGTTCAAAACCTGATTACAGGGAGAGCTGGGTTCCACAAGGCTGGCTAGGGACCTGAGTATGTGTGGATTTGGGTATAGGTGGGAGTCCTGGACCAATGCCCTGAGTATATGGAGGGACAGCTATACATCAGAGGTGGGGAATGAGGAACTTGATCAGATCTCAAAGGTGGGGGGATGCTGGCTAATCTGACTTTGAAGGATTCTTGACTAAGACTGAGTTGGGCAGGCAGAAGTCAGGACTGGGGGGTCGGGCCAAGGTCGAGGATGGGGCTCGGAGGAGCCTGACGAAAGTTAGGTCAATGAGAGTCTTGGTCAGGAGCCTCCATTTCCACGGCTGCCCCAGGCTGGTGTCTGATCTCACTTGAGAGTGCGGGGAGGCAAGGGCTTCTCCGACAAATGCCAAGATGAGATGTTGCCAGCTGCCCAGCTGTGCCCTTCTTCTCCAGGGGAGCATCAGAAACAAGAAGGGGGTATGCTAGCAGACCCCAGCCGCACCTTCCAGTGGCCCAGGAGGTGGCTCATCACTGCTTCCCAGAAGGAAATCCTTGAAATCCTTGGCCTCGCCCCGAGGAGCTGTCCTCAGTTTTATAGGCATGAATCTGCCATAGTGAGGGAGGCATCCCTGTTGTCCATCTCAAGGACTCACTGCAGCTACACATGTGGGTCACCCAGGCAGCTTCTTGAAAAATACCAGTCCAGAGTCCTTTTGTAGTTCATGAGTGTGATGACTGGGTTTCCACGCACATGTGTGAGATGGGCCTCCCTCAAACCTTGTTATATCATCGGCACATTACCCGTCCGATGAAAAGGAATAAAAATACCAATGCGGGCCACGCCCCAGGGATTCTGACTGGATTAGCCTGAGCTGGGGTGTGAACATTGATATGTTTACAACTTCACACTTCCACACTCCTGTACTCCACCCCTCAACTCCCCCCACGATCTGACACCTGTGAGGGCCTTTTCTGTTAACTGAGGAATTCACAGATGCCTCCCAGGGCCAGAGCAATGGGATATAAACCATTTCTACAGCTGAGGAAGTGCCACAGGAACGCCGCAGAGTAGTTTACAGCCCCTCGACTCAAGGTGTGTCCTTGGACCAGCAGCCTCACCTGGGAGCTTGTTAGTGATGCAGTCTCCCACCCACTCGAGGCCAATTGAGACACGGCCTTCCAGCTACCAGGCCCCTCGGGTGACTGAAGGGCACAGTAGAGTTTGTGGTGCACTGGACAGGGCTTGGCTGTGTGAACTCTCCGTGCTGCCTCATATTTCTGGACTATATTAGTACTTTTTTTTTTTTTTTTTTTTGAGACAGGGTCTTGCACTGTCACCCAGGCTGGAGTGCAGTGGTGCAGTCAAGGCTCACTGCAGCCTCAACCTCCCTGGGCTCAAGTGATGCTCTTGCCTCAGCCTCCTGAGTAGCTGAGACTACAGGCACACACCACCATGCCTGACCAGTTTTTTTGTATTTTTGGTAGAGACAGGGTCTTACTATGTTGCCCAGGCTGGTCTCAAACTCCTGGGCTCAAGAGATCCGCCCGCCTCAGCCTCCCAAAGTGCTGGGGTTACAGGCATGAGCCACCACACCCGGCCATCTTTCTGGTATGTTAAAGGAAGATATTATAATACCACCACCAACTTCTTAGGGCTGTTGTAAGGATTAAGTAAATTAATATGTATTAAAAAGCACTTAGGACAGGGCCTGGCACCCCTATCCGAAGTGCTTTATAAACACTATTATTGTGTTGATCATTTGAGGGATGGACCCATGCTTCTAAGCTGCCTGCAGCCCTGGTGCATTTCCACAGGCGCAGGCTTAGCCGGGGTGCTTTACAATCCGCTTTTATTTACCAGTGACTCCAACGTCCCAGCTTTCTGCCAGCCGTGGTAAATCACCTGGCCTACTGGGCTTCCTCCAGAAGGTCCCTGCCTGTCTCGGCCGGCACAGAGCTAGATTGCGTGTGCACCTGCCCTGCCCCTCCTCTGTCCACTGCCAGGTCCCCGGGATCAAGCAGCCTCTGGAGGGAGGGGTGTCCAGGCCTGGCTCTGGGAGCAGCCCTCGCCTCGTGTACTGCTTTCACCGCAAGGCGATCCCTTCCCAGCTGCAGGCACTTGGCATTCTGAGCCCTGCTACGATGCTTTATGGCCTCTCTCCAACTGCTGGCAGGTGCAGATGTAGTACCTTCGGCTGCCCGGAGCTCCTGGCTCTTGGCATCGGAGATGAGAGACCTGTCACCCCTCGATTCATGGGCCGGGATTGGGAAGCGAGCATGCTGGGGCGTTTCTGCATTTTGCGGGCCATTTTTCTTTGCCTCATTCCTCATCCCAGCCACCCACCTCCCCAGCTCTTTCCTCCTCTCTTCCTGATTTCCCTGCGAGAGGCTGCCCGTCTGCCCTGTCACCTGAGGGCCACTTTAGGGGAAGGAGGGGGAGAGTCAAATTGGCCTGTCTCTAGCCACCACCTGCAACTCAATTAGCTGTGGGTCTAGATGTTTATTCTTTCCTGTACTTTCCTTTGAACATTTTTTGGGGATGGATGCCATTTGTTGGGGAGCTTGACCCAGGAGGAAGGTTTACCCAGACACCCTCTCCCCCAAATTATGTCACTTTCAAGGTCAGCGGGCTCATTTCCTTCTGCCTGGACAAATGTGGGGATGGCTTAGAAAGTATCCTGCTCACTCTGCCCTCCTGTCTCTATTCTCTGGAATAAGAACCTCCAATAAATCTATCACAGGTGTATTGGCCCAGGGCAAAAAAAAATTTAGAGCATAAATGAGGAAGAATTGATAAGAGAAGATGGCACAGGGGCCTGCAACAGCCGCCATTGCCTGAGCCCGACTCTGGGCCCACCATCCTGGCAGGGGTATTGCATGTGTTGTTTCTCATTAGCCCTGCAATGCAGGTCTTAGTAACCCTTTTCTTAAGACAAAAAGCCAGAGGCTCAGAGAGGCTAGGTAACCTGCCTGAGATTATACAGCTAGGAAGGGCTATAGGGAATTTCACGGGGCATTGAGGTGGACAGATGATTACAGACTCATTCATACTCAGAGAGTGGTATGTAGGGTACTATCCTGGAGATTCCCCACCCCCCACCCCTACACTTTGACTCCACCAAACACCATCTTCCTTCCTTTGGAGAGCCTGCCCCTGGTCTGGCCTCTTTTTCCAGCCTGAAACCCCAGATGCCTGGGTTCTACACCTGGGTCCTGGACCCAGCGTCCCTTGTCCCTTCCCTACCTGACCTGTTTAGCTGGAGGTCCTCCCCGGCTCTGGGGTTGTAAGCCATCCCCTGCCCTGTGGGGCCTCCTTGCCCTCCCCCAGGCTCTCCTGCAGGCCTGTATTGGCTGCCCTTGGCCAAGAACAAAACAGTGAGCTGGACAAGCCCTACTTCCTACCCCGGAGAGAAGAGTGTCTGCACCTTCTCCTGGCCATTCCTTGCTGCAAGGCCCCCACAGCCGCTCTCTACACCTTCCTTCCTGTGTACCTCGGTCTGCCCAGGGACTCCTCTCTGAGGGACTGCAGGATGCGGCCAGGTCATGAGTGGGACCTACAGCCCGACTTAGTGTCAGCAGGGCTGGGACCCGGGCCAGGCACTCTACTGATGCCCCTGTCCATCCCCCCATCTGACCAGGAGGTACCCCAACACTCAGTCCCAGGGGTGAGGCAGGAGACAGAAGCAGCTCATCCCTGGGCACGTCCCCTGAAGCCACCTCTCTGAGTTAGGGGTTCCATGTCTGGGTCTTCAGAGCTGCATCATACTTCCCCATCACGTTCCTGCCCTACAGCTCATGGAGACCGAGCGCTGGCTGGGTGGGAGCTCCTGCTCTCAGCACTTTGCCTGCATTATCTCATGCAGCGCTGCAGCACCCGTAGGTCAGGAACTGTTATCATCCACCATGACAGATGAGGAGGCCTCCCCCGCCGGTGAATAAAACTCTCTTACTCTACATCCTGTGCCCCGGCACACCTGGCATGACACCCAACACATAATAGCACATAAATATTTGTCACATTAGTTATTGTAAGTCTGAGAAGGAAAGCTCCACAACCCAATCCATGATAGTGATGCCATGGCTCTGCAAGGGAGCAGAAGAAGATCTGGGAGTCACAGTGGCTACCAGTAAAGGAGTTTTGATCTTTCAGGTGTGTTGGCATAGACATGAAGTGGGGTTCCTGCCATAGGGAAGGTAGCCAGGTTGTCCTGGTTCAGCAAGTGGGGGACCTAGGGCATCCCCTCCCCTTATTTCCAGTTCCTTAGTTCTGGTCCAGTCTCTCAGCCCTGCAAAGAAGCAAGATAGCATACTTGGGATCTGCCCTTGAAGGGCTGACCTCCCAATCCAAGGAGGAAGTGTTCAAAGGAAGCAGGATGAGCTTGTGTGGAGAAGAGGATACTGGAGGACAGGTTATCAGAGGTTACCAAGTCCCTGCCATGCAGCCTGTACCCACCTCCCGCTTGACCTGCCATCTTCTTTTTCCACATGACATCCTGGTGAGCTAGGTGCTGCCATTCCAGTTGCCAAATGAAACCAAGGCTCACAGATTTTAGGCCACTGACCCAAGGTTATTTGCTAGCAAGTGATAGAACTGCAGAGCCCATGCTTATAACCAGCGTGTTCTCCAAGCTATCTGTCTACCTTGGCACGCTCAGCCCTGGCTGCACATCGGGATCACCTGGGAAGCTTTTAGAAAATACCCCACCTGCGTGTGCCTGTAATCCCAGCTACCCAGGAGGCTGAGGCAGGAGATTCGTTGGAACCTGGGAGGCAGAGGCTGCAGTGAGCCATGATCGTGGCACTGCACTCCAGCCTGGGCAACAGAGCAAGACTCTGTCTCAAAAAAAAAAAAAAAAAAAAAGAAAAGAAAATACCCCACATCCCACGTGTTCCACTCACCCAATTCTAATTCATTCTGAGGGGCCTGGGCACAAGCATTTTAAGTTCTCTAGATAAGGCTAATGTGTAGCCAGATAAGAACCGTGATCCAGGCCAGGTGTGGTGGCGTGTGCCTGTAGTTCCAGCTACTCAGGAGGCTGAGGTGGGAGAACAGAACAGTGAGCTTGAGCCCAGGAGTTGGAGATCAGACTTGGCAACATAGTGAAACACCAGTCTCAAAACAAAAAGGACTATGATTCAAGTAAAATGTTACCACATAGGGAGAAAAAGCAGCTGTCCTCTGCCTCCACCAGAGTACCCATTAACCCATTAAACAGGCAAAGGCTACATCATGAGAGACTTAGGTGAGCCTTCTGGGAGAACTTCCTGCCATGCAAGTTGAGTTGTCAAACCTGGCAGTGAAGGGGACAGTTTCCCCCTTGGAGAATTAGGGCCACATCCTGTGGGAAGTCCAAGGAGTTGGCCTAGTCTACCTCAGAGTGTGGGGTTCCTCGTGGGACTCCCTACAAATGTAGGTGGTTGGAGGGTTCGGTGCTTGTCTAACGGAAATGCTCTGGGCTTGAGCTGCACCCGCAAGCCCACAGTTCCATGCCAGCCAGTGGTGGCCCCTGGAAGAGTCTTTGCCCTTTCTCTTGGTAATGCTCCCCTTTGCTGGGCCAGGGGGCCAAGGGATATAGTTAGGAGATGGGGGCTCCACAGCCACCCTCCTCTTCCTTCCAATTTCCCAGGCTCCTGGAAAAGGAGTGATAGGGCCAACTGGGCTCAACATGGGCATCCTACACCTGGGGTGGCACAAAGCAAGAGCAAGTGAAACTGGGAGAGCAGAAGAGAGGCAGTCCTGAGGCCCTGACCCAGCTGGGTAACCTCTCTGTGCTGTGTCAGGGAGTGGAGGCTCCCTGTTCCCAGAGGTTTAAAAGTCACAGGATATCTATTTGGTAAAGGCTCCACAGCTAGGTGAAAGGTGGATTGGTCCTGTCTCATAGGACCACAAGGTAGCTGGGAGGAACCCAGATTTGGCAACAGAGGGACTCTAGTCTAGCAGTGCCCTTACCCACTGTGTGGGTTGGAGGCATGCTCTGTCGCCCTTGGGCCTTTTGCCCACAGACCCACCTGGCAGCATTTACATAATGCTGCAGACACAGGTAGGGTGGAAAGTCCTGACAGTTATGGCATGCCTTATAGGTGGTGGCTCCTGCATGAGGACTTCACTAAATCCCAACATTCACTGCCTTTACTAAGCTCTTATCATGTGCCAGGCACTGCTAAGGGCACAGATTCATTCATTAACTCAGCAATATTTATTAAGCAATCTACTGTGTACTAGAAGCTTTTTTTTTCATGATCTTTTTTTTTTTTTTTTTTTTTTTTTTTACAGCCCAAAGACATAGGTTTATTATACCCATTATACAGAGAAGGAAACCAAGGTTGAAAAGTTTAAGTCATTTGCTCCCAGGTACAAAGTAAGTGATGACTGGGACTTAGACCTGGGCCCTGTCAACCCAGGTATCTGTGATCTTAACCCCAGTGCTTTATATCAGCATTTTCGAAATTTTTTGGAGCATGATGGCTGTCTCACCTGGCAAGATATTTGTGTCTATAATGCAAACAACAGTTTCATGAAGCTGCGTCTGTACTTAAAAAAAGAAAACTCCACTCTGACTGCAGTTTCAAGGAGGAGCAAGTGATGCAACAGTGGCAGTGCTGGTTGTAAGCCATGCAGGATGAGGATGGAAAGTTTGCCCTTGAGTTTGACCTTGTGCAGGTTCATGGTGACCTTGGGGAGCAGCATCGTGGAGGATGGGGGGAGAGACAGGAGACAGCAAACTCAAGGAATTTTGCTTTAAATGGGAGCAGGACAATGAGGCACAAGCTGCAGGGAACTGTGATTCAGAAGGGGGAGAATTTTCTGTTCTTTTATTTTTAATACGAGAGACATAGCAGGCAGTTTGTGTGTGGAAGCAAATGATCCAGCAGAGAAGGAAAAACGCATGATGAAGAAGAGGGAGCATAGCTCAGCGAGGTCCATGAGCAGGCCAGAGGGCTCAGGTGCACAGAGAAGGGTTCCAGAAAAAGATGCAGACAGCTCACTCACCTTTAGTAAGAAAGAAGGCAACAAAGGATTAAATAGAATAAAATAAAATTCTGGTCGTGACCCATCAAGTGAATTTCATATTCTTTAATGAGCTGTGCAACCTGTAGTTTGAAAAACCCTGCTCTGCCTGTTTCCTCTAACTTTGTAGCCATCTATGAGGATGCGTCATGTCCTCATTCCACAGAGAAGGAAAGTAGAGACAGTAAGTAACTCGTTGGTGCCACATAGCTAATAAGAAGGGGGGTGGCAGCCCAGGGTACCTGAATCAGTATCAGATTTCCTGGGACACTTGGCAAATACCCGGATTCCTAGACCCTTCTCTGATGGCTTTATCTCCCTGGGTGAGGCCTGGGCACTGTTGCCAGGTGGTCCTGATGCCAGCTGGCCAGGGGAGCAGGTATCTAGGAGTCTCTCCTTTGTGCCAGGTGGTGTTCCTGCAGAACCGTTTTAGTGCTACTCAGATCTCTCTCCAAATGGAAACAATGTTTAGACTCCCTTTGCAATCCTCTTTTATTCTTTTTTTCTTTTTTCTTCTCTTTTCTTTTTCTTTTTTTTTTGAGACACAGTCTTATTGTATCACCGAGGTTGGAGTGCAGTAGCGCGATCTTGGCTCCTGGGTTCACTCTGCCTCCCGGGTTCAAGCGATTCTGCTGCCTCAGCCTCCTGAGTAGCTGGGATTACAGGCGCCCGCCACCACACCTGGCTAATTTTTGTATTTTTGGTAGAGATGGGGTTTCACCATGTTGGCCAGGTTGGTCTTGAACTCCTGACCTCAAGTGATCCGCCCACCTTGGCCTCTCAAAGTGCTGGGATTACATGCGTGAACCACTGCACCCTACCAGCAATCCAGTTTTTAAGAGCAGAATTCCCAAGAGTGGAGAAGGGCACAACACCCCTCCTCCCCGCATAGAAAGAAGTGTATTAAAGTGGGATTTTGCCTGAGCTTTGTCATCCTAGGAAAAGAGATGGGGAGTCTGAGGTCAGGCAGGATGGGCTTCAGGCTTTCTGCCACTGGGTGTGCATGAGTGGCTGCCAGTTGCTTCGGCTGGCGTGGATGACTGCTCTACACCATTTTTAAAAATTAGAACCAAAAGTGAGTCATTTTTAAAAATTCCCTTGTCCACCCTCTGATTCTAACTGCGGGCCCAGCCAGCGTGCCATTCCCAATAAATAATACACCTGTGATGGCTTTTTCTTCTGTTTTTAGCTCTTGCTGCGTCCTGCAGAGGGGAAAAAAGCCTAGTTTGAAATGCTGTTAGTCATGCCTTTGGTGGCCTCAGCTTCTCTAGTTCTCTTCTTATTTTCTCCCTAAGTGCTCACGACCCTTTTTCCCCACCCGCGCTGTGCTCCCTTGCCCTCCAGGCTATTGACTGCTCCCTCTCTGCCTTCGATTTTATTTCTTCCTGCATATCTCCTTAAAATCCAGAGGCGATTTCCTGGACAAATTAGAAGATGGCCCGGACCTTAAGTGCTCAAGTGTCTCTTTAACATGATTGATATCACAAGTGTCCAGAGAGCGGAACCTAAATTAGAGTCTCCACCAAGGAGCCCAGCGCTTTTGACACAGACAGGCAGCCTGGGAAGGGTCTGCAGCACTGGGTGCCTGGGACCTCCTTGCTGGCCTCTTGCCGGTCCTCACTGCCTGGGAGGACTGTGTAACAGCCTTTGCCTGTTTAATGGGTTAATGAGTACTCTAGTGGAGGCAGAGGACAGCTGCTGTTTCTCCCTATGTGCCTGTGTTTCTGTGCATGTCTGTGCCTGTCTGCATGCAGGCACCTGAGGCCTAGAGCAGCCTGTGGTTTCTGCCCACATGCACCTCCAAAGAGAAACAGCCTTCCCAAGGCGGGAGCAGTCTGTTGTTGAGGAAGTGCCTGCCAGGGGTTGGCTAAGGACTCCCTCTTCCTGATGGTCCCTAAGGTTTTCTACTACAGAGAGAGGCTGGAGCACCCCCAGACCACCTCCTCATTACCACCAGGCCACAGGGCATGGCCCTTGTCTCTGGTCATCAGCCTTGTGACACTGATGCACGGGACCCTCTGGGGGATGCAGAAGCCTGCCCGGTCAGGCAAGAGTAGGTGGGGTGTTTTCTTGAAAGGCCTTCTTCCTCTTTTCCCTATCACATGGCAGAAGTCAGGCTGCAGAAGAGGAAAGACTGGCTGGCCCGAGCATCAGCAGTGGCT
This sequence comes from Pan troglodytes, assembly GCF_028858775.2. Lineage (NCBI taxonomy): Eukaryota > Metazoa > Chordata > Mammalia > Primates > Hominidae > Pan > Pan troglodytes. The sequence continues at coordinate 83,550,640 of NC_072406.2, forward strand.
GAGCCTCTGATCAGCTCATCCTCAGGGAGCTTGGGGTCACTCGTGCATGGATCCGTGAGGTTCCCTGTTTCTCTGACCCCTTGGTTTCTGAGCCCTTACTCTGCCTATTCTGGTTACAGCCTGAGAGTACATGGGGGGAATAAAGGGGATAAGAATCAAAGCAGTCAGCTTGCCCCTTGCTAGGGGACCTTGCGAAGGCTTGGCCGAGGCAGGGTATAAGGGTAGGTAGAAATGAGGTTTCCATCTTCCTTGCTCACCCTGCCTGGCAGAAAGAGTCTGGATTCAGGAGAGCTGGCTTCTGTTTCTGACTGTGTCTCAAACTTGCTGGGTAACTTGAGACCATGTCCTCCTTTGAGGAATGAAGATATGAGACCGTAGATTGGGACCCAGAAACTTTTCCTGCAAAGGGCCAGATGGTTCGTATTTTAGGCTTTGTGGGCCCCACAGTCTCTGTTTGCTACTCAGCCCTGCCCTTGCAGAGTGAAAGCTGCCCTTGACAACATGTAAACAAATGGGCTGACCAAAGGCCGACCGCGTTCCAGTGTTCACACAAAGGAAGAGGGCAGATTTGGCCCGGGGGTAGCCCGCTGCCAACCTCTGGACTGGGAACACTCACTTACAGCTCTTTCCCAGTTCTGTGATCTATTATAGAGGTACCTACCCTGCTGAATTTGTCTTCATATCACTGACCACTGCCCGGCCTATTATCTATTTGTTTATGCATTTGCTAGCCATCTCTTTGACTAGATGGGCAGTTCCATAAAGGCAGGAACTTGAGCTGAATCTCCCATGTCTACAACATCTAGCGAGCTCAGTAAATATTTGCAGAAGGATGAATCCATCTCTGAGTATTTGTGGAGAGGAGACAGGGACGGGAGGAAGAACCGCCATCACTGGATTGTGCACCGTGATCCCGCAGTGCACCTCCACCACAGCCTGCACACCCGGACCTGCCTGGGCCCCAGCCTCCCCCCATCCCCATCCATACTCCAGCTCACCCCTGTGGAGGCTTGAACACATCAAGTTCATTCCCGACTCAGGGCCAACCGTACGCTGTTCCCTCTGTCCAGGCTCTAGGTTAGCCAATTATTTGTTTTTTAGTTTTATTGCATTTATCCTAATTTGCAGTCTTTTTTCCCCCCACTTGCTGTTGACTCTTTTTTTTTCTTTTTTTTTTTTTTGTGCCTCCCTCCCTAGAACACTGGCATCCCCAGCCCCTAGAACACATTGAGCACATACAAGGTGCTTGGCCATCATTTGTTGAATGAGTGAATGAGCTCTAGAAGGTCAACTGCCTTTCACCTTTAGTGAGTGAATAGATGAATGAATAAATTAACCACTGCCACCTGCTTCTTCCCATCTGCTCCTTCCACCCATTTCTGCCAGGTGATTCCTTCTACGCCCAGCACTGTCCCCCATACTGTTTGGCGTTGAGAAGCCCCCAGAGCTCCCCAGTACCTTCCAAAACAAAACCCCTCTTTAGGCAGCTGCCTGAGACCACCCGCGAATCGGCCCTCAGCCACCCTTGCCTCCACGCGCCCCATCATTTCTCCAAGTGGAGCCCCCAAGGTTTCCTGCAAAGGAGCCAAGCGAGGGGACAATGCAGCAAGGTGCAGGAGAGGCCTGGAAGCGAGGCTGCAAGGAGGAGGGGCGTGGCAGTCACAGGGAGGCTGATTGATAAGGCGCGGAGGCTGAGGGTGGCCAGGCCCAGGGAGGAGCTTGAGCAAAGGCGTGGAGGGGATGCCTGGGGGAGAGGCTAGAACCCGAGGGGAGACTGGGTGGACACGTGAGCCATAGTCAGGTGATGTGGAGACGGGGCCAGTAGATGTGATTGACTGGGGTGAGGGTGAAGGAGAAACCAAGGAAGCTTTGAAGAGGGGCTGAGAAAAGGAAGATGACCATGGGGCCTTCGGAGGGGCTGCTTGGGAGTCTTCTCTTGAAGGCCTTTGATTTGAGGAGCTTGGGGTTTGGGCTCAGCAGGACCCCCAAGCGGTTGTTCTGGATGAAGAGACGGATGTATGGGTAGAGGTCATGAAGCCAGGGGAGGTGAGCTTCTCCTACCACCACCCCCACCCTTACAAAAGGAGGGCAGGAAACGAAGGATGGAGCTCAGGGGGCACCTTGGGATGGTGGAGGGAGCCAGAGGTGGACAGAGATGATGAGGAAGTGTGGAGGTGGGGGCGGGTGTGTCCTTGTGAATCTGGAGGAGAGGAGTGCTGGAAGGACATTGCATTAGTTTCTTGTGGCTGCCTTCACCAAGTACCACAAACCGGGTAGCTGAAAAGCAAGGCTCTAGGGAATAACATTTCCTTGCTGCTGCTTTGGCATTTTTTGGCTCATGGCAGCATCACTGCAGTCTGTGGCTCTGTCTTCACGCAGCCTCTGCCTGTGTGTCTGTGTGTCCTTCCCTCTTTTCCCGTGTACTGTGGATTGAGGGGTCATTCCTCCTCCAGTAGGATCTCCTCTTAACTAAGCACGTCTGCAAAGACCCTATGTCCAGATAAGTCACATCCCGAGGTTCTGGGTAGACATGAATTTTGGGGGCATGAATTCAGCCCCCTCTAGACGGGGTAGCATGCAGTGTCTGGATTGTGAGGAACAAGACCAGGCCTTGGTTACAGGTGGGCTGCGAGGAGGACGCTGAGGACCCTTAGAGGAAATGTTTCCCCAGGGTAGCCGGGAGGGACATGGCTTTGGCAGTGGCAACATGGACTACATTTTCAAGGAGTGTGGAGTGAAGGGGAGGAGGGGCCTGGTTCCTGGAGGCAGCAAAGTTAAAGTAGTTTTTTTTCTTTACCCAAAGGGAGACCTAAGAGAGTCTCTTGGCCAGCAGAGAAAGCAACAAGCAGCAGTGAGGGAAAGAGAAAATGCAGGCAAGAAAGGTGGGATTCATGGTGTGAGTCTCCAGGAAGTCAGCTTAGGCTGGAGGAAGAGCCCTTTTTGCGGAGTGGAAAGGAGGTGTGCTCCAGAAAGCCTTGCACACACTGCAAGGAGGAAGGCGGGGAAGCTCATTCCAGAAGACAGGAACTTTGCTCATCGTCCAGCAGGGATTCCTGAGGAGATGTGAGAAAGGATTGAAGGCTGGGGAGAGCCCCGGGGTCCTCAGAGAGCAAGATTTACAGTGAGCCCAGGCCTGGAGCTGTCATGAGAGGCCAAAGGAGGGACGGCTGCATGCAAGGGTCAGATGGGGACCCTCTTCCTTAGGGTGGCCACAGTGGCTTCGTCTGTCTGGCCAGCATTTTCCAGAGCTTACCTGTCTGATTCTGACCCCAGATTTGTCCTTCCCTTGGGCCTCTGGCCTCCCCTTCAGCCTGGCTGCATCTAGCCTCCTGCCTGGCCCCTGGAGCAGGCATTGCCCCCCTTCCCTGCCCAGCCAGCCCTCCCAGCTGGTCCCTGCCCTTGGCCACACACCCATTAACTTTCCTGAGCCAGTGCTCCAAACACAGGGCCTTGGAACTTGCAGAAAGGTTACCAGCCCCACCCCTTATGGGGACATCTGCCCTCTGCTCACCTCATTTTGCTCAGGAATGATCTGGGCTGATGCCCAGGGCAAGGGCACCTCCCCTGCAATATCCCAGGCCGCAGAACTCAGCTATCTGAAAGCGGCAAGTTTGCAATGGCAAACTATTCTTGGCTCCAACCTGCTCGCTGCTGCTAATTTCATGCCCCTGTGATCCAGGTAACGCTCTGCTGCCTTGAGCTGCCACCCCCAGGCTTGAATCGCTTTTCCTCGCCTGCCCGGTAGGAGCCCAGCTGCCTCTGCTGCTGCTTTCTGGAGGTGGGGGCTGCACAAAGCTGCCTCGCAGAAGCCGCTCAGCAGCACGGACACTGAGTCTGCCGCAGCTCGTGACTAATTTGCTGCACTTATTTCAAAGTGCCCAAATGGCATTCAGGGAAGAGAAAGCTTAACCAGGGTCTGCCAGAGATAAACGGGCTCATTTCGGGGCCTCCCTGCCCGAAGAAACCTCTTTACCTGGACTCTGAGCCTGGAATTGAATTCTTCCAGAAGAGACGCTTAGCACGGAGCCTCTCAGTGTGGCGGAGGAGAGGAAATGTGGCCTGTCATAAAATGGGCCTCACATCTGGCCAGCTGGCTCTGGTGGGCTTTTAAATTGTGTTTGAAGAGCATCTCTCCCCTTTCCTGGTGTTCGCAAACTGGGTCAGAGTGCAGCAAATGAAAATGAGTTTGCTTCTCACCATGGCGAGCAACTCAAGTGCCCCCCTGCCCAGGCCGGCAGTGGCTCATCCACATTCACCCACCATATGGGGGTACCCTGATGCCTGGCACCCCTGGGCCAGGGCCTGTCCACAGTCTGGGTGAGGAACCCCCATGCCCACCCTGGGCCAGTCTGGGTGAGGCCCCCAGGCCCACTCTGGGGCTCTTTGCAGGGGTTGCAGAGTAAGGCGAGGGCTTGGAAGCCTGCCCCATGCTGCCCACCCACAGGCACTCTTTAACATGGTCTTTGCTTAGCTACCAACCATGTCCGTCAATTTTGGGTAACTGACAGAGGTGGGGGCTTTTCTCTTAATCTTTTTCTTTTCTTTTCTTTTTAAAACTACTAAGACCCATAGGCCTCTGGAAATGCTGAGGGGAATGGGCGGTGGGATTTGAGAGAAAAGATTAGCTAATGTATTCCTTTACTCTTGTCTACCACTGCAGAAAGAGGAGAAAGAAATCAAACCCTGGCCGGGCACCATGGCTCAGCACCTGTAATCCCAACACTTTGGGAGGTCAAAGCAGGTGGATCACCTGAGGTCGGGAGCTCAAGACCATCCTGGCTAACATGGTGAAACACTGTCTCTACTAAAAATACAAAATTAGCTGCGTGTGGTATTGTACGCCTGTAATCCCAGCTACTCGGGAGGCTGAGGTGGGAGAATTGCTTGAACCCAGGAGGCGGAGGTTGCAGTCAGCCAGGATCGTGCCACTGCACTCCAGCCTAGCGACAGAGCGAGACTCTGTCTCGAAAAAAAAGAAAAAAAATCAAACTCTGTCATTTGCTGGCTTGGGCAGGTCACCTGCACCTTAGGGCCAGATAGAAGAAAGACACTGCCCTCCCTGAGAGGAACGTGTCTCACATTCCTGCTTGCTGCTGGAAGGCATGTGGCTGCCAGGCCCAGCATCTGAGGCTTCCTGGTGATGCACCACGACCCCAGTGATAGTGTTTGGGCTTGTGCCTCCAGGAGACAGACAACCTCAGCTAGAGCAGCTTATACATTTGTAGGGGGATGATAAATATGTCTCCACCTGGTCTCTGCCCTGCTCTGCAGCAAAAGATGCTGCCACCAGCACTCCCAATGTGGACCTCTGTGTACCTCTGGGAAATTCCTCTACCTCTGTGAGCCTCAGGCTGCTTATCTGTAAAATGGGAGCGATTCCAGCCCTGCCTCGCCCTCACTGGCTGTGGTAAGAGCACATGGGCTGGGGTGTGTGCAGGCCCTCTGGAAGCTGTGCTGCTTGCATGTCAGAGTTCCCTGGCATTCTGCAGAGCTCCCACTTCCCCACCTGGGTTAACTGACTTTGATGCGATTACTTAGAGACTGGATGTTGAGTCCCACACCCTGCCTGAGCTCCAGGTCATTGCAGGGTGCAGATAACGCTAGGGAGATAGTGGTGCGCAGGGAGATCAGATCTCACATTCAGGGAGCACAGCTATCCCTCTGTTCCTCAGAGCTGGGCCTCTCCCACGTGGGTTTGAGAATTCAGAGGTGACTGATGGGCCTCTCTGCCATTAGCGCTCTGGGGGTTGAGTGCCTTGGCTGCTTGAGGTTCTGCCAGCCCTCCTGTGGATGGGATGGACAACACAGTGTGGTTTGCTTCAGCTCAGGAGGGGCTGTTGGTGCTAAGGAAGCCTCAGGTTGCTTTCAACAGATGAGCTGCGCTGGCATCCTCACTGGTGGGGAAGCATCCCTTCATGCTTTTGTGCCAGCCGTTCCGTCCTGTTGGGAATGTTTCTCTCCCCACTGGCACCCGTACCTCCCATATCTGTCTGACATGCTTCCCCCAATCTTTCCAGCTGCCGTCCAAGATGGCCCTGGTGGAAACCCCCCAGAGCCCCTCCTTCCATGCCCCCCAACACTTTGTATCTGTTGTACTCCAGCTCCAGGCTTGCGTCCACCTCCCCGAGGGCACGCAGGTGCCACAGCTCCTCCGTTGTATCCACCCAGCCACCAGCACAGCACTGGCACATGGGCTTGACACCTCTTCAGCAAACAAAGGGACAGGTCAAAACAGGAAGAGGTGCTGACCTGCACAGAAGTGGCTGCCCAGCCAGGGCTGAGCACCATGAGATTACTAACCAGCCTAAGGGTCTCCTGCCCAGGGCCCTCCTGCTGGGGCAGAGAAACTTGCTTGGGAGGCCTGTCACCTCCTAATGTCTTTGCCCTGCATCCACCTGCGTTCCAGCCCTGCCTTCTTGCTGAGTCACACCCAGCCTTTCACCTCTGGTTCTATAAGGCCCACATTGACCCCCAGGCCTCCAGGCTTTTAGTCAGCTATGTAAACAGAGCTGCTGTGGCATAATTCTGAGTGGCGCCATTCCTATCACAAGCCTACAGGTCTGGTGCCCCTGGAGTTGTGCAAAGTTCAGCCTCCACCATCATACACAGTGGCCCCACTGCCAGCTCCCTGACGATCTTCTCATCCCCGCTCCTCTATGGCCGGAGCTGGCCTTTGGGTCCATGTGCTCATCTCTAGAAGTGGAGTTGGTTGTAGGGGTAGAACAAATCAAAACAGACTTTTGAGGGAGCTCTCAGGAATCAGGCCCCAGTGGAGGTGAACTCTGTGAATGATCCCCAAACACTGCTGTACATAAAATCCCCCATTCATTAGATGGATGGATTGCTTTGGGGTCAGTCTTGTTACCATCCTAGTCACAGTGAGTTTGGAGCTGTATTCAAATGTCTTCACATTTCCATAACTAAAATGGGAGAAGATAGCCCCAACACCTCTTGGAAGCAAATGAGATGAACCCAGGAGGGACATGCCAGCTGCCTGGCGACAAAGTAAATAATCAAGAGTGGAACGTAGACCTTCGCCGCTGGTTTCTTAGGAAGGCAGTGCTGATGGGAATACTCCACCAGGGAGTGCGGTCCAGGGAAGTAAGAGGGAGGGAAAGGGAAGTAGGGCTGGGACACAGAGAGCAAACACAATGGGCGATGGTATTTTGGAGCGGCCACAGCTTTGCAGCAGCACACACGGAACACCTTGGAAAAGTCTTGTGGAGCCACCACGTTCAGAGCAGCCAGTCTGGGGAGAGGAGAGGCGGACGAATGATCTGTGGGCTCCTTCCAGCTCCTGCCTCTCATTGGTTAAAGTGGGTCTCACGGGGCTTGACTCCCCCATCCTCGGGGGAGCGTCCCCTACCCCTCTCACAGCCACTGGTGCAGCCTAGCAGGGCGTGGGGTCTCTCTGTGGGGGTCAGCTCCTCCTTTGGTGGCAGTGGTGGCAGCAGTGGCAGTGATTTTATGACCATGGGACCAATGGCTGTGGACAGGGGACCAAGGTGAGTTACCTGAGGGGCAGGCAGGGTAAGTCCGTCTGGAGCAACATCCACTAAGTCCGTTTCTTGAAATCAGCACATGCCATCTGCAAAAACCCTAATTTCAGCCAAGGGTTTGGTGGGGAAGGGCTGCAGGGACTGGTGTGCTAACCCTCTGTGCCCCTCATGGGTGAGCACACTGCTCCTCCTGTCTCTTGGGGGGTCAAAGAAAGAAGCATGATCAACTGTCCTGGTTTTCTTCAAGGAACTGAATTTAAATTGAAACAGGAAGGCTGAAATATTCAGGAAAACCCTGATTAGTAGGAACCCAGCTATCGGAAACCCTCATGAATTAGGAATCTATCGCTGCCTAGCAGAATACTACAAATGAGTGGCTTAAAACAACCTGCATTTATAATTACAGGGTTTCTGTGGGCCAGAAGTCCAGGCACAGCTTAGCTGGGTCTCCTGCCTGAATTTGCACAAGGCTGCAATCAGTCAGCCAGAGCTACAGTCTCCTCTGAGGCTTAGCTGGAGAAAGGTCACTTCCAAGCCCACTCCAGTTGTTGGCAGAATTCAGTTCCTAGTGGTTGTAGGCCTGAGAGCTTCAGTTTCTTGCGGGGAGAGGGCTGGAGACCGTCCTCAGCAACTTGGGGTTCCATGCCAGGTAGGGTTCCCCAACATGGCCACTTGCCTCCCCAAATCTGGCAAGGGAGGAAAAGAGTCCAGCAATGTGGGTGCTACAGTCCTATGTAACACCTCATGTTTGCTCCACTCTCTCGGTTGGAAGCAGCCACAGGTCTCATCCACACTCAGGGGAGGGCATCGCACAGGTGTGAGCACCAGGAGGCAGGGATCACGGGCCACCTTAGAGTCTGCCACCACACCTCATTTTAGAACTTTTCCTATAGGCAAAAGCAACAAATAATTGAATACAACCCACCATGTGTTTCTATCAGGAATTAAGTGGTTTGTTTTTGTAAATTCTGTGGGATGTGCTGAGTCAACTCCTGTCACCATGTGCATCTCCATCTCCTGATCTGTGCTCATGGAATGATGGCCTGGCCTCAAGTCTGTTCTCTGAGTTCTTTGTAAGGCAGAGAAATGGGCCCAGACAACAGAAAGAGACTCAGAGTCTTATCCAGTGGTCAATATCCAAAAAGCTTTTCAACATTAAATGATACCTTTTACTGCTTCAATATCAACAAACAGGCACATTCAGTTACCTGAAAAATTCTCATTCAGGGAACCTGAGCCTGCTCGAAGAAACAAAATCATCAGAGATTCTGCATTACACAGATCGAGCAGCCACTGGATGAAGGGGCCTCACCAGGGGCTTGGGGTAGGGGCAGACGCAGCCCCATCTGCAGCCCTCTCCTCCTAAGGGCCTCTCTCCTTCATTCTACTCAGTGCCCTCCCAGCCTCAGAGGCCCAGCCACTGTGTCAAGATGTAATTGACTGAGTGCCCCCGACCAGTCCAGGCTCTACTGAGCCCGTCAGGGCAGGAACAATGAGGTGCAGCTCAAAGGCTATTTCCCAGGCTCATGGTTGACGGACCTCACTAGCTGCGATTATCATTTTAATTGCAAGGCCACCACAGCCTTATATTCAGGGTGCAGATTTCAAAGACCACAAAGCACTCTGCAGGCTTCAAAGGGAACTATGGAAGGCTTGTGCTTCAGACTCAAAGGGGCCCGTGACATCTTTCTTTCTGTTATTTTTTAGAGATGGGGGTCTCACTCTGTTGCCCAGGCTAAAGTGCAGTGGTGTACTCACTGCAGCCTCGAACTCCTTGCTCCAGCAATCCCCCTGCCTCAGCCTTCTGAGTAGCTGGGACTTACGGGTGCACACCACCATGCCCGACTAATTTTTTTATTTTTTGTAGAGACAGAGTCTCACTATTTGCCCAGGGTGGTCTCCTGGGTTCAAGCCATCCTCCCACCTTGGCCTCCCAAAATGCTGGGATTACAAGTATGAGTCACCATGCCCAGCCTTGTTTTGTTTTTAAAGATAGGTATATTAAGAGATAATGCACACATAGTACAGTCCATCCTAATGACTGGACATTCTTTGAGTTTTCACAGACACATACAGCTGCCACACAGCTGCTTTAGCTGTGAGTTCCAGCACATCATAATCAGGCAATTCATCTGTCTGTGTTTGCACAGTTCTTTGTCACACCCCTGAGCTGCTGCCAGAAAATGCCCTTTTTCCTCATTCTGTGCAATCTAGGAGCTACTTCCCCAAATGGCTTTGACCTTCTGTAGCTGCTCTATCAAGAGAGCAAATCCAGAGTGAGAACAGAGTTTCCCTGTAGGGAGCAGGGCCTGGTGTATATCTAAGAGGTCACTTGGTGGCAAGAAAGCAAGAATGTGGTTGGGTCACAAGAAAACCCAAGCGAGCGGTGCCTCATACCTGTAATACCAGCACTTTGCGGAGCCAAGGCGAGAGGATCACTTGAGCTCAGGAGTTTGAGACCAGCCTGGGCAACATAGCAAGACCTCGTCTCTACTAAAAACTTAAAAACAAAAACGTGGATAGTCTTGCATTTTGGTGATGGGCCAAGAAGGCTGATAGGTCAAACTTTTCTTTTCAGACATAACACTGAGTTCTGTCCCCATGGCCTCAGTCCATGGGCAGAAGTGTGGGCTGCACAGCACCAAGGGCCTCACTGGGGACAGGAACGACTTATCCTTCCTATGCCTCTAGCACTTAGTACAGCTGACATTGGCAGCTGTTTGTTGAGTGGCTGAGTGAGCGGTCTTAGGCTGGAGATGGGGTGGGGCCTTGTTTGGAGGTGGGCTCACCCACGGCTCCTGGGTGTCTGAAGACAGTGGGGAGAAGCCCCACAGAGAGGGGCCCTGTCTCTGCTCGGGTGGAACTGCTCACCTCCATCCCTGAGTGACCGCAGCACCTCCTCACTTGTGTGCTTGCAGAACTACTTTGAGAGCTACCTTGCCGTTGCCTCCACCGTGCCCTCCATGCTGTGCCTGGTGGCCAACTTCCTGCTTGTCAACAGGTAGGCGGCTCTCTTCCCTCTCTCAGGCCTCTGCCTTGGTCTCCTGCCTCCTCTACTCCCCTCTTGCCTGCAGCTGCTTTTTTTCTGCCTACTTAAGTGGTGGTCACCAAAGTAGGATGCAGCAGCTCAGATTTATGCATGAAGAGTGAGAAGTCAGATCAGATCCCTGGTGATGCCCCCAGGGCTGGGCTGTCACTCTCCAGCCACATACTGTGACATCGCTGTGACATTGTGGCAGCAGCCAGTGGGAAGTGTGTGGGGATGCAGGGGTCTTCCTCCCTTCTCTTCTCAGGGATCCTGTCAGTCTGCAAGTCTGTGGCCCAGAATGGGTCACCTGACTGTTCAGTGCTAAGCTGGTAACACCAGCTCATGTGTCAACCACTCCCAAGAGGGCTCACGGGGGAAGTTCCAACATTGTAATGGTAAGGGCCACGAGAGGCTCCATCTGGATGTGCCTGGGAAGGAGTTATTCAGGAGCTAGCTGGGCAAATTAGCATGTCCATAGACCCCCGTGGGTGACTTGCTGGCTCAAATTCTCAATTTGAGTTTACAAAGACAATAGCCCTAGCTACTTTGCCTGCATTTCTCCTAAGCTGCCACTAAATGATATCAATGGCTACGTTATGGTTGGTCCAGAAACCTGGGCTGCTGTTCGCCATGGCCTACTAAAACCTGAGGTCACTGATAGCAAATCTGTTTTGCCCAGTTCTAATCAATTTGTAGTGACTGCCAGATCTCTAGCTGGACAAGATTCTAAGGCAGGTCTGGCTTCAGGGAGGGTGCTGGGATTGATTAGTGATGTCTGCTCTGGGTGCAAGAGGAGAGAGGGCACCACGAGTGTCTTTTACATGCTGAGCCTGAATAGATCAGTCTTTCCAAACATATTATGTCATGGGGATATTGCAGTTATCTGTTACATAATATGATCCCAAAGCTAGTGGCTTAAAACAATACAAGTCATGAGTACTTCTCATGTTCTGGGGGTTATCGAGGTTCAGCTGTCATACTCTCTCCTGCAATTGCAGTCAGATGGCAGCTGGAGCTCGAGCCATTCATATCCCCTCTCTCTCTCTCTTCTCTCTTTGTAGTGTCACATGTCGGCCTCAGGGTAATAGGATGGCTTACCCAGTGGCTGAGAACAAGGGAGAGGCTGCGTGGTTTTTACAACCTGGTCTTGGAAGTCATGTGCTGTCACTTTTGCCACACTTGACTGGTTTGGGCAGTCACAAAGCCCCCTTCATTTCAAGGGGACATAGATCCCACCTCCCAATGGAATTTGCACCCTTCTCCAAACCAAAGTGCAGTCTGGAAGAATGAGAAGGAGAGGGGCATTGCAGCCCCTCTCACCAGCCAACTGGCCTTCACAGGCCTCACTCCTGCCTTCCTAGGGCCATAGTCAGTGTCCTAGCAGAGGGGGCACAGCCTGCGGAGACCCCACCCCAGGAGGAGAGTAGAGGAGGGCAGAGCAGGGGTCCTGGCTGTGCCTCGCAGGAGAGAGGGTGTGTTGAGAGCCAGTGCAGGCAGGAGCAGGAGGCGAGGAAGAGGGGAGACAGCCGTGGTGGGGGGAGCCCTTGGCTCACTCATGGTTTTCTCTGTCTACTCACTCAGCCCGCCCTGAGGATGGGGCTGTTTGTCCAGCCCAGATAGCCTAGAGAGAGCTCCCAGCCCCTTCCAGTTCCAGAATCACCATCTGAACTATAGCAAGAGTGTAATGCCTCGATCACCCCTTGTCATGTCCCTTAGGCTGCACTGCAACACAGGAGGGAGGCCGTGACATTGCCTCATTTTCCAGGTGGAAATCAGGAGACCACAGGGGCACCATGGGACAGCCGAGCCTGCCTGTTGCCTCTTCAGTGGTCCGGAGGTCCCACAGGCTGAAAGCACTCCTGGGCCATGGGTCAGGAGTGGCAGGGAAGGTCCAGCCTCTGGGCTGTGAGAGAATGCTATCCAATTAACAGTAGCACTTCTGAGCATTATATCCTGCAGATGCATTATCTCTTTTAACCCTCACGGCAGCCTAAGAGCTGGAAACTGCTGTGACCCTGGTTTGAGATGGGAAAACAGGCTCGTGGAGGTGACTGGCCCAAGGGAAGGTGGCCATTAAGGATGGAGCCAGCGGAGTGCAGTGGCTCAAACCTGTAATCTCAGCACTTTGGGAGGCCAAGTCAGGAGGATTGCTTGAGCCCAGGAGTTTGAGAGCACGCTGGGCACTATAGCAAGATGCTGTTTCTACAGAAATAAATTTTAAAAAAATTAGCCTGGCATGGTGACACATGCATGTAGTCCCAGCTACTCAGTAGGCTGAAGCAGGAGGATCGCTTGAGCTGAGGAGTTCAAGTCTGCAGTGAGCTATGGTCACGTCACTGCGCTCCAGCCTCGGCTAGAATGAAAGGGAGGAGTCAGGATTTGAACTGGGACCTTCTCACCCTACATCTGTGCTTGGAACCCCTGAGCCACCTACATCCTAGTTCCCCAGCTTTGCACCCACCCCTGCCCCTGCAGGCAGAGCCACTCCCAAGATCCTTCTAGTGAGAGCCCTGTCTCTCCGGGATTCAGGCTGCTGGGATGGAAGGGGGTGGTTAAGAAGGGCTGGGTCTGTCTCCAGTGAGATGTGGGCCCCCAGGCCAGCTGCCCTCTGAGATTGGGTCCCGGCAGATGGCTCAGCAGTTACAGGACATTCTCAGAGGGAATTAGCCCACCCCTGGCCTGCCCCTGCTCCTCCTAGGCTCTAGGAGAGGGGGCAAGGGCAATGCAGGAACATCCTCTGAGGCCTCCATCTGTTTCCAGGCTGTGGGAAGATGGTCTGGGGCTAAGCTGTTTTTTATTTAATGTGCGAGATTGAAAAGTCTCCTTTTCTCCCCTCCTGGAGAACCGTGGCTTTCCCGACTGGCTTATCCATAATCGCCAAGTGTTTTATTATGTTAAATCTGCAGCATCATAAATACTTATGAGGAGGATTTACATCTTGGAGACTTATGAAGAAATCATAAGTGGGGTCCTGAGCCCTCACGAGTCAGGGAGTGGGGGGACCGGCAACCTGGGTACTGGAGGCAGCCTCTCCAAGAGTCTTCACAGGACTGAGACCTGCCCCAGGGTCTTGGTCTTGAAGCTGTCCTCTTGGCCATGCCCTGTCTCCAAGTAGAACCCCAGACGTTAGAGCAGCTGAAAGTCTAGACTTTCCTAAGACCCTAAGAGCACCACTGTCTCCTGGGCCACTCTCCCTTCCTGGGTGGAAGCAGCAGAGAGGGAAGCCAGTGTCCTCTGTTCATGCCTGTGGACAAGGCTTGCACCTGGCACATTTCATGAAGCTTGATGAATGTTGAAAATAGCCCTAGAGCCCACGGATGGAGGCTCTGGGCAAGAGTGGTTTATGCAGCAGATAATTAGCAGGCGGGAAGGAGACCTGTGCGGGTGAAGGGCCATGTAGGGGGACAGAGGAGGGGACAGAGCAGCGTTCCACACTGCATTGTTTCTGGAATGCATTTGGTATTGACCTCCTCCTCTCTGATTCCTCCCCAACTTTCCTGCCCTGGGGGTACCTGAGTAAGCAGTCCCCCAGCTCTCTGCAAAACAACCTTCCTGTTCAAGGAACTTATTACCTTGTAGCGACAGGCACACAGGAGGGCTCCCATGATGCTGCACCATTCCTGCTGGACTTTTTCCTGGCCGTGTCTGTGAGGAGGCGGTTAGAGGCAGAGGCCATTCCCGAGGCTGCCGGATGTTTCCAGCTGGACTTCCTGCCATGCTGAGGCAGCAGGGATCAAGAAGCAGACAGCCGCTGGGAGGTTCAGACCAGCATGAAACCTCCCCACCCCCGGGTGCTACTGATCTCCCTTGCTTGTCAATTTGTACATCCAGCAGATATTTACCCAGTGCCTGCCAGGCCCTGTGCCTGTGCTGGGGGAGAACAAGGCAGGGCTCTGCCTTTGCAGCGCGCCTCATCTTTCCAGCCTGGCCTTTGCCTCCTTCTTGCCCCAAGGAACTGGTTCAAACTTCTTGGCATTTGTTCCCAACCTCTCTCTCCACTTGAATTTTTTCAGATTTAGAATCATTAGCTGTTAGGGACCTTAATATTATCGGGTCTAGCTGCTTCTTTTTAGAGATGAAGGGACTGAGGCCCAGAGAGGTTGAATATTTGTCAGGGGTTACACGGAGAGCCGATGACAGAGCTGGGCAGGGCTCCGGTCTCCTGACTCAGGCTCCATGCCCTGCTGGCCCTTATCTTGGGAGTGGGTGGGACAGCTCCAGCTGCTAGGAGAGGGTGGGGACACTGTGTGACAGAGCTGAGTGTGTAGGACCACCTCGAGCATCAGGGGTAAGTCTTGACTGCTGGCCTCCAGGGCCCCTGCTGTACTCTTACGATAGATGCTCCGGGCCGCCAAGGGTCCAGGTGTCTACCTGGCTGCCCAACAGCTCCTGTCCAGGCCAAAGCCCCTGCAGACCTTGAGAAGATGTGTGTCAGTGTGAGGTCTTCATGGGCATCTTAATGCAAGGTTCCCCACAAGCAGGCCCTGAAACAAGGATTCAAATGCGAGTAGTTTATCTGGGAGGTGAAGGTGGGAGAGTATGGAATGGGGACAGGAAAGGGAAGGCAGTCAGCAGAGGATGCCTTATCAAGTCAGCTCCTTCAGGAGGGACAAGAACACAGTCCTGCTGGGGATCTTGGAGAGCCAGTGTGGAGCACGGCTGAGCAGGAGGGAGCTGGGTTATTTATGTACCAACTTCCCTAGTCATTGGTTGAAGGCTGCTCTTAGGAGGTGTTCCTTACCTGTCACTCCCAGGTAAGTAACACCACTCCTGGAGTTGTAAAAGGGAGGGCACATGGGCAGGACACCAGCAGCATTGCTGTAGCTTCTGACCATGTCATTCCCAGCTTGAAACCCTGATGTACCTCTTTGCGTTAGTGGGTACTTTGAGTACCCACAAAAAAAGGATGTCCTCTTTAAGTGAAAATTAAAGGCAGGTCCACCTTTAGGCATCTTTGGATCTAGGGGATCTCCTCTGCACCACCCCTGGGCTCCGTGTGTCTCTGCATGGCTTTTCCTCCATGTTTAGCCTCGCCCTATGCAACTGGCTAGATGGCAGCCAGCAGCCCCAGACACAGTCTCAGCAGCGAGCTTCTCTCCACGGCTTCCATGTAGCAGTCCCAGGGAAGACTTAATGATCCTATGTGGGTCACATGCTAATTCCTAACTCAACCCCAGGGTCTAGGAGCAGGCAACACTCTGACTGCCCCAGGCTGCGTCACATGCCTGTTGTTTGTGGCTGTGTGGGTGTGGGTATGGGCAACCTGGCTGACCACCTCCCCAGGATGACTAGGCGAAGGAATGTTCTCCCAGGGGGTGGTGCTGGCAGACAAAGGCCCCACACCCCGCCCTCCTCCAGGACATGAGTCCACGCCTCTCCCCAGCATCACCTCTGTGCTCCTCTGCTCGCATCTTGACTACAGCCAGAGTCCATTTGCAGCTCCCTGAACATGCCTCACTCTCTCTCCCAAGACACATGCACTTATATCCTCCCATTCGTCGTTACCATCCAGCATAGACATTGCCTCGAAATGGCCTTCCACGATGCCCAGGGTGGGTTTTGTGCCCCTCAGATGTGCTGTGTGATGCCCTGGGGCCTCCTGATGGAGCACCTACCACAGTGAGATGACATATCTGTTGCTGGTCTGTCCCATGTCCTGGGCATCCAGCACAGTACTGGACACACAGTAGTTGCTCAATGCACATTTGCAGAATGACCACACCATTGAGTACACACGTTAACAGACTGAGTGATGGGCTGGGGCTCAGCACACCTGGGTTCTCATCCCAGCTCCCTACAGACTCACTCCACAACCTTGAACTGTCCCTTCACTTCCTTGGGCTTCCTCATACCCCTTAGAAAGCAGGGACAGCACCTGCTCTCCCTTTAGCTGAGGACCAGAGGGAAACTCAAATTAGCCTGGGGCCACAAAAGCACTTTGAAAAAATTCCTTTCTTGCTTTTCATGCTCATCATTTCACACCTACTTGTGTGTGTGTGTGTGTCTGTGTGTGTGTGTGTATTTTTTTCCTACCTTTCAAGTTTTTCTTTTTTTAATTAAAAAAAAGTATGTAATCTGGCTTTTCTCCCAGCCCCCTCCCACTGGTTAGCAGGAAAATTAACTACACATCCAATCCGGTTTAAAGCTTAGTCTAATCTGATGATTTAAGCAGCCCCTTGAGATGATGTTCTTGCTCCCTAGAATAAAAATGTGCAGCTTCTCAGATAGACTCCTTCCCTGCTTTTCTCCCCAGGCCAGTATGGGGGCTGGGAAGAGTACATGGCTCATATGCAGGCATGGTGCTGGGGAGTGTGGGGGTTCCCTTGGCCCCAGGCAGCACTAACTTGGCATCACCTGCTCCCCATGATGACTGAGGCCATCACAGGAGGATGCCCCTGCCCTGGCCACCACTTCTGTGCCATCCATATTTCCTCACTCCAGGGGAGGCAGTAGAGCATCATTCTGAGAACTGACCAGAGCCAGACCTCCTGGGTTCATTGCTGAGTGACTTTGAGCTAGTTCCTCAACCTCTCTGACGTCAGCTTCCTTATCTGTATACATGGGATAGGTAGGAATACCTGTCTTACAGAACCGGTGTAACAATCAAACACACTGGCATACAGAAAATGCCTAGAAGAGTGCTAGAAAAGTACGCATTAAACACTGTTTGAGTGTTTGCTATGGCGACAATGATGATGAAGATGACGACGATGATTTTCTTCCCTTCTTCCCTTTCCCCCCAAACCTCCTGCTAAGTTTTGGGGAAAGGAAGCTCAGTGGGTGGCTGCTCTGTTTAAACACTAGACAAAGCCAGCAGGAGCTCAGCCCTGTGGCAGGAAGAGCAGGGGTTTGCCTTGAACATCCTGGTGTCCTCGTGTCCTTGAACCTCACAGCAAGGTGAAAAGCAGCAGTACCCACTGAGCGCTGGCCCTGAGCCAGGCACTGCCGCTTCCACCCCACGCTGCTCACCTCTTCAGCCTCACCCCCCTGTGAGTTGAATCAACTCTCCCCATTGTACAAGTTCAAAAGCTGAAACCAGAGCAACTGAGTCCCTTACCCAAGGCCACACAGCTAGGGAGCCGGGAAGGCAGGATTCGAGTGCAGGCCTCTTGACTGCAGAGTGAACAGCCCTAACTGCTAAGCTCGCCTGCTTCCCTTAAGGTGGCTCACCAGCCCCAGCCCACACAGGAGCCCCGAAGGGGTGTCTAACTGCTTCTGGCATCCTCACCCCAGGGTTGCAGTCCACATCCGTGTCCTGGCCTCACTGACGGTCATCCTGGCCATCTTCATGGTGATAACCGCACTGGTGAAGGTGGACACCTCATCCTGGACCCGTGGCTTTTTTGCGGTCACCATTGTTTGCATGGTGATCCTCAGCGGTGCCTCCACTGTCTTCAGCAGCAGCATCTACGGCATGACTGGCTCCTTTCCTATGAGGAACTCCCAGGCGCTGATATCAGGTGAGAGCCGGGGTCTGGGCAGCTAACCAGGTTCATCCACCCAGGAGTCATGGGAGGGAGCCAGAGATGAGCATGTGGTGGCCTTTTCTGAAAAGGAAATGGCATGGGTGCTGATTGTGTTTCAGTCATCTAGTGTTGTAGAACAAGCTACCCCAAAACTTAGTGGCTTAGAACAACAACAGTCATTTCTACTACTCACAAATTTGCAGCCTGGACAGGAGTTTGCAGGTGTAGCTCTTCTCTTCTCCCCATGGCATCAGCCAGCATAGCTCAACGGGGAGCCAGAGGATCCAGTTCCAGGTGGCACGCCCTCCTGGCTGGCATGTTGATAGTGGCTGCTGGCTGGAAGCTTAGCCAGGGCTGGGCTGGGGCCAGGGACTTCCGTTCCTCTCTATGTGGACCTCAAATGGCAACTTTGACTTCCTCATGGCATGGTGTCTGGGTTGCAAAAGCCGGCATTTCAGGAGATCCAGGCAGAAGCTTTATTTCTGATTTAGCAAAAGAAGCCACATAGGGTCAGTTCTACCATAGCCATAAGCTCACCCAGACTCAAGACAGATGGACCCACCTCTGGGAGAGTATGAAAGTCTCCCACCGTGACTGTGAGAAGGTAGGCAGGAGGGGAGACAGAGTCGCAGCTATTTTTGGATAACATGGTCTGCCTACAAAATGCAATTCCTGAAACCAGCCTTCCTCCCTTTCCTTCCCTCCTTCTCCTATTCCTCTTCTATTTTTCCTTTTCCTTATCTTTCTTCCCCTTCTTGTCTCCTTTCCTTCCTTCTATCTTTTCTTCCTTTCTGATTTTATAGAGGACCTGCTATGTCCTGGGGATGCAAAGATGAACAAGCACCAGTCCCCTCGGAGCTGATGGCTCAGTGAATAAACTCTCACCCCCAGCACCCCCAAGCTTTGGTATCCCGTGGGTATGCCTGTGCACGACGTGGGCCGACCCCTCTAGCTGACGTTTGATGCTGATGTTGATGAGCCTGTTCTGGAGGCCTTGGCACTTCTGTTCTCTAAGCTGGAGACACACACGTCTCTCACCCAGATGACCCAGCCAGGTAAAAAGGAGTGGGTCAGGAACCACTGGTGCTTTGCCAGGAGGCCACAGTCCCTGGGAGCAAGACTGGAGGTTCTGCTGCTGTGTCTGCCCCTCCACATGCCCCTGTTATGCAGAGGAGAGCTCTAAACATTTGCCCACTGACAGCAATTTCACAAGGAACCTGTGCTGTGCCCCTTAGTTAATAATGCCAGGAAGCATGTGGCCAGGATGACAATACTTTGACAAGGGTATGTATGTCCCTTCCCTACTCGAGCCAGTGCCAGACATCACTGGTGGATCTCTATCTTTCATCCTGAGCTTCTAAATCCTTCTCAGCGCAGCACTTGAGGCAGTTACTCTCAGCAGATCAGAGTCTAGATGTGAGCTTCAATCTGCTTGCCATTTCTGAGATCAGATTAGGCTTCTGGCTGTATCCTGGGAAACACTTGGGCCTAAGATAAAATAAAAATGGACTTGTTGCTAAGTTTCCTGGGTGCAGGCAACATGCATCAGCGATGCTTTCAAACGGGCATTTCTGGACTGAAGGCAGTGGCCACTGGACATGGGATTTAATTCCTTCTGTCACCACCATCTCAGAAGGAGGCTCTTATCCCCTTAGTTCCTTCCATCCTTGCTGGCAGGCTCTCCAGGAGCCAGTGTCCAAACTCACCATTTACACTGGCAAGCGGTCCTCGGGTTCATCTGTCCACCTGTGATCTTCTAGGGATGGGGAGTCTCCTATGGATTTTTCAGAAAGTCCGTTTAGAAAAGTGGGGAAGTTTAGTACTTCTACGCCAGTATTAATGACCCTGAGTCTAACCCGTGGTCACCACTGTATTGGGCCCTCATGGGTGCCCAACACCCTGGAAAATCAAGGTGTCCCAGTCTTCCAGAGGCCACAAGACCACCTCGCCAGCCCCACTTGCTTTTTTCCAGCACAGCCCGTCTGTGAATTCCTCACGCGTTGGCATCTGAGGAACAATTCATTTGTTTTGCGCTGGTGTTTTTTTAAACCCCTCATTTGCATGTATTTCCATAACTGATGAGATAAAAGTGGAGAGTCATGAAGGATGAGCTCCCGGAGGCCTGGTTGGTTGTTGATGATAACATTGTAAATTCTCTACAAGTTGGAAAGAGAGAGAGGAAAATCAGTAGGCAGTGATGTTAAGATCTCTTCCTTGGGGCAGCTGGGGAGTGTCTTACTGAGTTTAACCCCAGTTCTTACAAAATGTCTAGGCGGGGATTACAGCTTCTCAGAAGTGGGCATCCTCTTGGCAAAGGGTTTACCCGTTGTTGCTGCTTTGATGTGGGAAGGACAGAAATAGCCAAGCACCTAACTGGGAATCAGAAAGGATTTGTTTGGTATTTGGCACTTCTCCGCACCAGGCAGGCTTCTGAGTGCTTCACGTGTAATAATCCTTTTAATCTTCATCACAGCCCTACGAGGTGGGTATTATTAACACCCCCATTGTATAGATGAGGATACAGAGGCACAGTGAGGTTAAGGGACTTGCTGAAGGTCACACAACTAGAAGAAGTAGAGCCAGGTTTGGACTCGGATGTTTTGATTCTGGAGTCTGCGTTCCTAATTACAGTGCTAATTTTTATACCTTTGCTCTCCCTCAAGTACTACCCAGGCTAATAGAACTTATGGTGGAGAGGCTGGGGAAAGGATCCTCCATCGGACCAAGGGCTATTCTCTGTAGAGCCACAGAGGCCACAGGCAGAGCATGGGGAGCCGTGATGGTGCGCACGGTGGACGGGACCTGACTGTCCCCCTTCCCCTCTGCTTCGTGCAATAGTGGGCAGGAAAGTGGTGCTGTGTAAGAGCTGCCTGATGGAGACAGAGCAGGCCATGCCCACACGGACCCAGCCTTCTTCCCGCCTCTTCAGGAATGGACATTCTGATCCTCTGAAGTGGGCAGGTTCATCCCGCCAGTCAACCCAGCTCATCCACCAGGCCCTTCCCGCATTGATGGTGATGGTGTTGGCCTTGTTGTCAGTGCTTTTCCACTCATCGTCCTGTTTCCACCTCACTACGGTCACCTGTGATGAACAGGACAAGTATTAGCCCCACTTTCCAGGCAAATAAACACAGGCAGGGAAGAAAGTAAGTGATCAGCCCACACTGGTGCCAGTGTTCCCAAGCAATGCTGCACACAGGCCTTCTGACTCGTGGCCAGCACAGGAAGATGACCCATGGCTGTGAGAGTTCGAAGGAACAGAAAGACATGTCTGCTGCCTCCCAGAAGCAACAATGCAGTCGTGGCGAGGCAGGGCATAGCGTTTGTTGAAGTCTACTGTGTGCCAGGCCCTTTCTGAACATCTTCTCAGTCAGTCCTCAAAGCAACACACAGGGCAGGGGTTGTTATTCCCATTCTATAAGCGAGCAAACTGTAAAGTCAGAGAAGCCACGTTACCCCTAGGGTCCCAGCTAGCAAGTAGCAGAGTCCAGGGTGACACATCCATCTGCCTGACTCCTAGCCCCGTTGGCACCCGAGTAGGTCGTGTGGCCTCCTCTGTTAGGTAGCAGTGAAAGGTGTGGCAGCCACACGGTCTCACAGGTAATGTGTGTCAAAGCCATTGGCAAGGAGAACATTCCATGTGGTGGGGTGGT
The DNA here is from genome assembly GCF_028858775.2 of Pan troglodytes. NCBI lineage: Eukaryota > Metazoa > Chordata > Mammalia > Primates > Hominidae > Pan > Pan troglodytes. The sequence goes on from NC_072406.2 coordinate 83,572,286, forward strand.
TGCGTGCTTGTGTGTGCATGTAGGTGTATGACTGTGTGTGTGAGTGTTGTATGTGTTACACATGCATTCACATGTGCATGGTGCCACAGCCGCCTTGGGGTACACAGTAGGTTCCGTGAGCTCATGGGTGGGCGATGGTGGGGGTTTATAGCCAGTGAGGACACCCCCAGAAAGGGTGGCCTCTGGGCAGCAGGGGACCCTATGTGAGGACAGTCCCTGAGCCTCCTTCCCAGTTTGGTTGGTGGGTACTTTGGGCCGGGGGCAGAGAAGAGGAAATCCAGAGGTCTCTGGCACTTCCTGCCCCTAAATCTAAAATTTCAGCACCCACTAGAAGGGCAATAAAGAGAGATGGAGGTTGAGGGTCAGAGGTGAAACAGGAAAGGCAGAGGACTGGTGGTCCCCTGAAGGCCATGTGCCACCTCAGGCAGCAGCCTCTTACAAGTCCAGCAGAGAGAGGGGAAAATGACCCCCTTGGAAACTCAGGAAATGCTGGAAATGCTTGGCTGCTGGGCCCTCCCTGTCTCTGAGGCTTCAGGACACTGAGAGAGCTTTGGCATTTTTCGCACGGAGGAATTTTTATTTTGGTTTGTGAAACCCAAGCAGGGAGGGGCCCGCAGCCACTCCTCCTCGCCCACGCCTCACCATCTCTGCGTGTCCTCTGTTCTCTGCAGGAGGAGCCATGGGCGGGACGGTCAGCGCCGTGGCCTCATTAGTGGACTTGGCTGCATCCAGTGATGTGAGGAACAGCGCCCTGGCCTTCTTCCTGACGGCCACCATCTTCCTCGTGCTCTGCATGGGACTCTACCTGCTGCTGTCCAGGCTGGAGTATGCCAGGTGAAGGTGCCACTCACTGTCCATGCCTCCTTCCTGTGTATCCAGTTATAGCCATGCTTCTTTTTCTCAGCAGCTTCTATGCTGGCTTCTTTGTCTAGGTGCTATGGCTCAAAGCAGTTGTTCAACAAATAGGCTTGGCTGGTGGACGTGAGAGGCTGGCTCTGTGCCACAGTCAAGCAGTTGGAGCCTCAAGTTTAATCATGGTGAATAATAGTTCGCACTGGTGAAACACAACCCCTTATTCCAGCGCTGTGTTCCTGTGAGCTTGATGTGTCCTACCTCATTCAATGCTCACACCTCTATCCAGGCACCGTGGAGCACACCTGTAATCCCAGCACTTTGGGAGGCCAAGGCAGTGGATCGCTTGAGCCCAGGAGTTCAAGACCCATTCTGGGCAACACAGTGAGACCCTGTCTCTACAAAAAATAAAAAATTAGCTGGGCATGGCCGCATGTGCCTCTAGTCCCAGCTACTCAGGAGGCTGAAGTGGGAGGATCACTTGAGCCCAGGAGTTGGAGGCTGCAGTGAGCTGACTGCACTACTGCAATTCCAGCCTGGGTGACAGCAAGACCCTGTCTCTCTGAAAATGAACAAACAAACAAAAAACAAACTCACACTCCCCTGTTCCTCTTAGAATACAGTACTATTATTATTTTTTATTATTCCCATGCACAGATTAGAAAACCAGGGTTCAGAGAGATTAAATTGCTGTTGTTTTAGTAGAGACAGGGTTTCACTCTGCAGGCCAGGCTGGAGTGCAGGGATGCAATCGTGGCCTGCTGCAGCCTTGACCTCCTGGGCTCAAGCTGTCCTTCCACCTCAGCCTCCCAAATAGCTGGGACTCCAGGTGTGCCACCACACCCAGCTATTTTTTAAAAAAGTTTTTGTAGGCCGGGCACGGTGGCTCACGCCTGTAATCCCAGCACTTTGGGAGGCCAAGGCAGGCCGGATCACCTGGTCAGGAGATCGAGACCATCCTGGCTAACACAGTGAAACCCCGTCTCTACTAAAAATACAAAAAATTAGCCGGGCATGGTGGCGGGTGCCTGTAGTCCCAGCTACTCGGGCGGCTGAGGCAAGAGAATGGTGTGAACCTGGGAGACGGAGCTTGCAGTGAGCTGAGATCGCACCCCTGCACTCCAGCCTGGGCGACAGAGCAAGACTCCATCTCAAAAAAAAAAAAAAAAAAAAAAAAAACAAAGCTTGTATAGAGACAGAGTCTCACTATGTTGCCCAGGGTGGTCTTGAACTCCTGTGCTCAAGTGATCCTCCTGCCTCAGCCTCCCAAAGTGCTAGGATTACAGGCATGAGCCACCATGCCCGGCACAAAGAGGTTAAATTATTACTTGCCTGAATCTCAGAGCCAGTAGGCAGTAGAGCCAGGCAGGATTTTAAGATGACTCCAAACCTGTGCTTGGACAACTTGCTGCCTTATGGGGCTCCTTTCCACCTCTAGGACCTGTTTTCTCGTCTCGAGTCTTACTCTTGCTTTCTGTCTCCAGTTCCTCCTTTTGCTTTCTTGCTGCCTGCTGCTTTTTATAAAAACAACGCTTGTCTTTCTCTCATGTTTTATTCTTTTCAAAGCATTTTCCTATCCACTATCTTATTTGATGTAGGAAAGGCAGGAGTTATCCCCATTTAACAGGTGAGGAAACTGAGACCAAGAGAAGGCTAAGTGAAGTGCCAGGTGCGTGAGCCAGCAGAGCTGGGGAGAGATCTGCCCCTGATGCGGCCCTGTTCCACAGGAAGCTATTTTTTGCAGTGGCACAAAGCTAAGCAGTTTATGTGTATATTTTTGTTTATCATTTATGACAATCTGTGCAGCTGTGATTGTATTTTCTCACTTGAGAGCTGGGGAAACTGAAGCTTTGGAGAGTTCACAAGCATGCCCCAGGTCACTCACCTGGTGAGTCACGGCAGGACTGGAGCTGTTTCTGGAGTAGCCTCTCCCCACCGGATCATGCTACATCCCTGGCTCGTGACTGCAAGGGCCTTATCTCATCATTCATTCTCCCTGTCCTTATGAGGAGAGTCACTTTGTTAACCCCTAGAACCCCCAGCCTTTCAGCAGAACAGCGATTCCCCCTGGGCTGGTAGTGAGCCACTTTCCCCAGCTATAGGATTCTTCCCCGCTTCAGCAGTCCTCAGGGTTCTGAGGATAGGAGGGGGCTGATCTGCTTGAGCTATGCAGTATCCCAGGCACCTACAGACCCCTGGGCTGCCCAGTCCTCCCCGCCCCTTCAGGGCTGTCATCAGAAATTGCCTAGCTGTGGCTCCAGGCTGACGTCCCCGTGCTTCCTGTGGCCTAGCTGGCTCTCCATCCCCCAGCATCCTGTACACTGCCTGGCACCTCAGCGTTGTGCCTTAAATGATTCTCCAGCCACTGAATGAACAGAGGAACAGGAGGATCGCCCCACTCCTCGTGCTGTTTCCTCGTGTCCTGTTTCTGGTGCTTTGGGTGGGTCTGTTTCCAGCAGGGTAGCCAACCTTCCTTGCTTGCCTAGAGCCAAAGGAGCTCCCAGGACAAGGGACTGTAAGTATTAAAACCAGGACAATTTCAGGCAAACCAGGATGGTTGGTCACCCTAGTTCCTAGTCTCATTTGGGCAGGCCAGAGTCCCTTCCAGCTGAGCATGTGAGACAGAGAACACCCAGGACCATGCTATCCTGTAGACGCTTCTATTTCTTTTTCTTTTTCTTTTTTTGCGATGGAGTCTCACTCTGTCGCCCAGGTTGGAGTGCAGTGGCACAATCACGGCTCACGGCAGCCTTTATCTCCAGGGCTCAAGCGATCCTCAAGTTAGCCTCCCGAGTAGCTGGGACAACAGGCATGGGCCGCCACGCCCAGCTAATTTTTGTATTTTTTGTAGAGACAGAGTTTCACCGTGTTGGCCAGGCTGGTCTCAAACTCCTGACCTCAAGTGATCCACCCGCCTCAGCCTCCCAAAGTGCTGGGATTGATTACAGGCACGAGCCACTGTGCCTGGACCGAAGCTTCTGTTTCTTTGCTGATTAAAACTAGGGTCTGGATCTGTGGGCTCATAGACACTTCTCTAAGGATGGGGCTCATGGAGAGAGCTGTGCTCCCGGGTCTGCTTGGACTAAATCTTCCTGAAAAGGCAAGCTCGCCAGTCCTACATTTGGGAGAGTGAGATGACGCAGGAAAATTTGGAAGAACTTAGGAGGAAGAGCTGCGACCAGAGGAACTTGGTGGGGAATTTCCTGAGAGCAGACTTAAGGCAAGGACCTGACGACGCTGAATAGAGGGGAAGTAAGAATATTCCTTTCCATAGATAGCGATTGTGAAACCAGACAGGGCTTTTGGCTGAAGCACCCTGTTCACCGTCACTGAAGAGTGATTCTGGATTCTGGGGACGGGCCCTCCCACACACCCACTCACCCACATGGGTGTTATCTGCAGGTCCTCAGGGTGGGAGGACTGACTGGGGCTTCAAAACTTCTTGGCTGTTTGAAACCTCCATTTTACAGAGGAGGAAGCAGGCCCAGAAAGGGGTGTGCCTGGCCCAAGATCACACAGGGAGGCAGAGACAAGGCTGAAACCAGAACCAAGTTACTGCTTACACACACACCCCTACACCAACTCCCTCTGTTTGAGCTGCATTAATACAGTCAGCCTGTGTCTCCTGGTTTTCAGATACCTGGGACCCAGAGAGGTTGAGTGGCTCAGGCAAGGTCACACAGTAAGGGAAAGTGATCTAAGCTTTCTTATTGGTCAGAGTGCAGAAGTTGGAAAGATTAATGATATTCAGTGTTGAGGATATGGAAGACACTTCTATAGGCTGCTTCTCAGTTCTTTCAACAGTTATGTGTTGAAGGGCTACTCCGTGCCTGAAGATTTAGCTGGAAACAGTCAAATGTGGTCCTTGCTCCAGGAACCTGTCTTCTTCTTCTTCTTTTTTTTTTTTTTTTTTTTGAGACGGAATCTTACTCTGTCACCTAGGCTGGAGTGCAGTGATGCGGTCTTGGCTCACTGCAATGTCCACCTCCCGAGTTCAGGCGATTCTCCTGCCTCAGCCTCCTGAGTAGCTGGGACTACAGTCGCACACCACCATGCCTGGCTAATTTTTGTATTTTTAGTAGAGGTGGAGTTTCGCCATTGGGTCAGGCTGGTCTTGAACTCCTAACCTCAAGTGACCCGCCCACCTTGGCCTCCCAAAGTGCTGGGATTACAAGCATGACAAGAACCTGTCTTCTACCGAAGGAGACACATGATAAACAAGTAAACCAATGCAATTACTGTAGATTGTGGTTAGTTCTTTTGAAGGAACTAAACAGGTGCTCTGGTAGAGATGAACAGGGCAAGTTACTTCAGTTAGGGTGGGTAAGTGGTGCTGAGCAAAGTTAAACTGGTAGTACCTATTAGGAGAGCAGTTTATCAGTAGCTATCAAAATGTTAAAGGTATAAACCTTTTAATCCAGCAATTTCCTCTTCTAGAAATCTGCCCTACCAAAATACTAGTATACATGTGCAAGGATTTATGTGTAGGGATATTCATTGCAACATTGTCTGTAGTAATGAAAAGTCGAGGCAACCTAAGTGTCCATCAGTAGGGAAGCAGTTAAATTGTACATCCATCCGGTGAACCATCATAGAGTAACATAAGGGAGACATAGGCCACATGTTCCTGTGTAGAAGGATGGCCACAAGATACTGTTCTTTATGCAATTTTATGTATTCATTTATGTTTCACAGTTATGCATGATTTAGGCAGTTAGTATAAGGCATTTATATATATTATTTACATATATTGTATTTAGGCATTACACTGTTGCAGAAAGTTTTACAATATGTATGGCTTGACCCCACTCTTGCTTAAGAAATATAACTGTGTGAGTGTTGTTTGTGTGTGCATGGAACAGTATGTACCAGATTGGTTTTTCTGTTTTGTTTTGTTTTGTTTTGTTGAGACAGGGTCTCGCACTGTTATCCAGGCTGGAGTGTGGTAGTGTGATCATAGCTCACTATATTGAACAACTGGGCTCAAGCAATCCTCCTGCCTCAGCCTCCCCAGTAGCTGGGACTATGGGCATATACCACCACACCTGGCTAATTTCTTTTATTTTAAAATTATTATTATTATCGTCATTTTTGTAGAGACAGGGTTTCACTTGGTTGTGCAGGCTGATGTTGAACTCCGGGGCTCAAGCGATCCTTCTGCCTCTATCTCCCAAAGTATTGGGATTATAGGCGTGAGCCATCATGCCCGGCCTAGAATGTTAACAGCCAGTACCACTAAGGAGTGAAATCAGAAGTGGGAAGAGGTCAGAGTCCCCTTTCTATTAATACTATATCATTTATTTTCTGTATTATTTGGGTTTGTTGTATCAAGCTTGTATTCCTTTTATCATTTTAGAAATCTGCATTTTTAATACTATTTTACCTCTACTCTCCTAAAATATAACAAAAACAGGTGAGCCAGGACAGGGGCCCAGACTCACCATGCAGTGGTCAGTCCTGGTTTCCTCTGTCCCTGCTCATGGCATGGCCACCGCGCTGGCAGGCAGGCCAGGGACAATGCAGGCCTTCCCCTGGCCACCCCGTGACAGCATCCGTCATCTCAGGGAACACTGGAGCTGTGGGCATACGGGGCTTGGGCTCTCCATGCTGGGCCGGAAGGTTCTGTTCTGAGTGCCCACCCCTGGCTGTGCTGACTCAGATCCCAAGCAACCTGCTTGATGGTGGCCCTGTCTCCTCCCTGCAGGTACTACATGAGGCCTGTTCTTGCGGCCCATGTGTTTTCTGGTGAAGAGGAGCTTCCTCAGGACTCCCCCAGTGCCCCTTCGGTGGCCTCCAGATTCATTGATTCCCACACACCCCCTCTCCGCCCCATCCTGAAGAAGACGGCCAGCCTGGGCTTCTGTGTCACCTACGTCTTCTTCATCACCAGCCTCATCTACCCTGCCGTCTGCACCAACATCGAGTCCCTCAACAAGGGCTCGGGCTCACTGTGGACCACCAAGTTCTTCATCCCCCTCACTACCTTCCTCCTGTACAACTTTGCTGACCTATGTGGCCGGCAGCTTACCGCCTGGATCCAGGTGCCAGGGCCCAATAGCAAGGCGCTCCCAGGGTTCGTGCTCCTCCGGACCTGCCTCATCCCCCTCTTCGTGCTCTGTAACTACCAGCCCCGCGTCCACCTGAAGACTGTGGTCTTCCAGTCCGATGTGTACCCTGCACTCCTCAGCTCCCTGCTGGGGCTCAGCAACGGCTACCTCAGCACCCTGGCCCTCCTCTACGGGCCTAAGATTGTACCCAGGGAGCTGGCTGAGGCCACGGGAGTGGTGATGTCCTTTTATGTGTGCTTGGGCTTAACACTGGGCTCAGCCTGCTCTACCCTCCTGGTGCACCTCATCTAGGAGGGAGGACACAAGGACATTGGTGCTTCAGAGCCTTTGAAGATGAGAAGAGAGTGCAGGAGGGCTGGGGGCCATGGAGGAAAGGCCTAAAGTTTCACTTTAGGGACAGAGAGCAGAGCACACTCAGGCCTCATCCCTCCCAAGATGCCAGTGAGCCACGTCCATGCTCATTCCGTGCAAGGCAGATATTCCAGTCATATTAACAGAACACTCCTGAGACAGTTGAAGAAGAAATAGCACAAATCAGGGGTACTCCCTTCACAGCTGATGGTTAACATTCCACCTTCTTTCTAGCCCTTCAAAGATGCTGCCAGTGTTCGCCCTAGAGTTATTACAAAGCCAGTGCCAAAACCCAGCCATGGGCTCTTTGCATCCTCCCAGCTGCGCTCATTCCAGCTGACAGCGAGATGCAAGCAAATGCTCAGCTCTCCTTACCCTGAAGGGGTCTCCCTGGAATGGAAGTCCCCTGGCATGGTCAGTCCTCAGGCCCAAGACTCAAGTGTGCACAGACCCCTGTGTTCTGTGAACAACTGCCCACTAACCACACTGGAAAACCCAGAAAGATGGGCCTTCCATGAATGCTTCATTCCAGAGGGACCAGAGGGCCTCCCTGTGCAAGGGATCAAGCGTGTCTGGCCTGGGTTTTCAAAAAAAGAGGGATCCTCATGACCTGGTGGTCTATGGCCTGGGTCAAGATGAGGGTCTTTTAGTGTTCCTGTTTACAGCATGTCAAAGCCATTGGTTCAAGGGCATAATAAATACTTGCGTATTCAATGTAAGCCTCATTGATGTCTCTGTTAGTCAGAGTCTTAACAAGCAATGGCACACTCAGATTAGGCAATTTGAGGATTTTTTAAAATTTATTATTATTATTGAGACAAGATATTGCTCTGTCACCCAGGCTGGAGTGCAGTGGCTCAATCATAGCTCACTGCAGCCTTGAACTCCTGGGCTCCAGCGATCTTCCAGCCTCAGCCTCCTGAGTAGCTGGGACCACAGGTGCACACCACCATGCCTCGCTAATTTCTGTATTTTTAAAATTTTTCGTAGAGATGGGGTATTACTATGTTGCTCAGCCTGGTCTCAAATTCCTGAGCTCAAGCGATCCTCCCACCTCAGCTTCCCAAAGTGCTGGGATTACAGGTGTGAGCCACTGTGCCCAGCCTAATTTGAGGATTTTTTTTTCTTTTTTTCTTTTTTTTTTTTTTGAGATGAAGTCTTGCTCTGTCACCCAGGCTGGAGTGCAGTGGCTCAATCTCGGCTCACTGCAACCTTGAGGATGTTTTAAGAGCAGGTGTAGGAACCCCAGGGGGTTGTGCATTCTATCTAAAAACTAGTAATAGGCCATTCCAGCTCAGGCCTGATGTGGGGAGGGGAGGGAGTCCTAGAACCTAGGGAGTGACTTTGTCGGGATGGGATGGCCAGCCTGCTGTAACCCTGCAGGAGGAAGCTGAAGGAATAAATTCCCTCCATTCTTCCTCTGATTTCCATGCCCCGTGGACTAAAGCCTAGCCAGCAGCAGGTGGAGAGGGTAGAGAGTGGCCTGGAGAAGCAGGAAGGTGTCTGGCCCAGGGTCTCATGCATTGCAGGACCAGCTAGCACCTTGGCTTTCACAGGTTTATTTTTTGTGAACAGCACTGAAGCTCTGAAGCTTTGAGCAGCAGAATTAGGTGTTGCTTTGTTCTGGTTTGTTGCAAATAGTTGTGTATGTTGAAGCTGTTATTTCAAAAGACGACGCCCAGGTTCCATTGCTCTATCTGGGGGGGCTGTGGCCCCTCACATTGGCGATCTCCTGACATGAAGAGTAATTTATATTTTTTTCAGGTGTCTAGAAGGCTCCCAACAGCCTATTCCTTGGAAAACAGCATGGCACGGGAATCAGAGAGAGAAAGGAACCAGATCAGACAAGGAGCTCTCTCTCAAGAGTCCTGCAGAAAGAACAGAACTTGCCCCCAAGATGTGGCAACCCTTGGAGCCGTGAATCAGCCCTTTGCTTCTCTGCAGAAGCGCACTGGCTCATTGGTGCCCTGCAGAGGCTGATGAAACAGAAGCAGTCAGTAATCCAGCCGGTGGCGGCAGTTCATGCTCCCCACCGTCTCAGCCTAGTACACATTCCCTCTCCTTGGCCGAAGAATTAAAGAGGACACCTTGAAAGGGTTTCTGAACTCGATACCTACCAAAAAGAAAAAGTTCTCCCTTCCCTTTGCAGGAGTCTGAAGTCTCCCCCTTGGTTTTTTCATTGACTTTTAAATGCTGTGGATGATTTGGGATGTTGGTCTAGCTGGTGACTCATCTCAACCACAAGTGTTTTAGAAATGAGCAGCATGGGCCGGGCATGGTGGTTCATGCCTGTAATCCCAGCACTTTGGGAGGCCGAGGCAGGCGGGCCACCTGAGGTCAGGAGTTTGAGACCAGCCTGACCAACATGTCGAAATCCCGTCTCTACTGAAAATACAAAAATTAGCCGGGCATGGTGGTGGGCATGCCTGTAATCCCAGCACTTTGGGAGGCCGAGGCAGGCGGGCCACCTGAGGTCAGGAGTTCGAGACCAGCCTGACCAACATGTCGAAATCCCGTCTCTACTGAAAATACAAAAATTAGCCGGGCATGGTGGTGGGCATGCCTGTAATCCCAGCTACTCGGGAGGCTGAGTCAGGAGAATCACTTGAACCTGGGAGGTGGATGTTGCAGTGAACTGAGACCATGCCATTGGACTCCAGCCTGGGCAAAAAGGGCAAAACTCCGTCTCAAAAAAAAAAAAAGAAAAAAAGAAAGAAAAAGAAAAAGAAATGGGCACCATGCCTGCCTTAAAGTAAACCAGCAGTCTCTGAGCTCAGAGATGGGGACCATCTTGGAGCGATCACCTTGCAGCTATTGGGGAAGGAGTAGTGGGGGTCTCTCATGCTCTGTTATAGGGGAATGGGCTTTCAAAGAAGTGGAGGTGGCATCTCCATTAGAGAGATGATTTGCAGTTAGTGTGGAGCACAGGGGGAGTTGGGGGGCCAGCCATGGTGATGGCAGGGCATAGAGATGATAGACTAAGTTGCATCCACTTTGCCAGGGGAGGAGAGGCCGCTCTGTTGGGAGGGGCTGACGGCTTGGCTGTTGGGGATCATCCAGGCTTTTGCTCACTCTGCTTGGTTACTCACCTTAGTGGGCACTTCACAGAGGGTCATTCCCTCCCAGGGAGGGAGGAAGGAAAATAAAAATCCATCTCCAGGCAGAAGGGTGGATGGGGGAGTTCAGACATGCTTGTTCCCCCTCCGCCGTGAGAAGCAGTTCGTGGGCTTTGGCTGCTCTGGATCTCAAGTCTCATGTGAACCCAGCAGGCTTGGAACCAGCTCATATGTTTGGAGGGGTGAACAAAACTCACCAAAAAGGAGGGGAGTTTTCAATGAGGGAGGTAGAGGGGGTGCCTTGAGAGGTTGTCTTTATCTAAGAGTTCTCTGATTTAATTCCAAATGGCAGTTTTTAGGGCACCATACACATGTTCATTTTCCTTCTTTTTAATTTTTAATGTTTTGGTTTCTTTGAGACAAGGTCTCAGTTTGTCACCCAGGCTGGAGTGCAGTGGCATGATCACAGCTCACTGCAGCCTCGACCTCCTGGGCTCAAGCAATCCTCACACCTCAGCCTCCCTAGGAGCTAGGACCATGGGTGCCTGCCACCACACGTAGCTAATTTTAAAAAAATTTTTTATAGAGGCAGAGTTTCACCATGTTGCCTAGGCTGGTCTCTAACCACTCAAGCAAACACCGTGTTTGTGTTCTAGTGTTTTGTGAAAGGTAGAACTTGAGAGTGATGAAATCAGATGTTTGGCTGAGGACATTTCTATGCAATGTATTGAAAGTGTGGCTTGGCTCCTCCTGACTGCTTATAATAAAATGTGAGAGAGAAATGACTTAAATATGGAATGGTGAAGTGAAAAGGTGGGAGGACTCAAGCAATTCTCCCACCTCGGCCTCCCAAAGTGCTGGGATTACAGGCATGAGCCACCATGCCCAATCATTTTTCTCCTTTATTCAGTTAACAAAGCTACATGAGGGGACTCTTCAACCAGTGGGTGACAGGGATTTCTGAGAACATGCTTATTCCTACATGCATAGGAGCTGGGGGAAACTTCAACCAGGGGTGGTATTATGAGCAAAGACCCCTCATTCAGCTGCCTTCCACTCAGTGCTCCAGGGGGAAGACTTCGGCCTCCTCATCAGCTCGGAGGTGATGTGGGCGCTTAACTTCTGAGCCAGTGTCACGCTTTTATAGAGAACTCCATGTAGAAGAGGAGGCAAAGCCTGTTGACATATTTATAGTACATTCCAGTCGAATGTGAACTGAGAGCCCATGCATGTCTCCACTTGGTGGGCTTTCCGAGTGGGAGTACCTCGTGCCTATTCTACCATCGTCACTTCCTTGGTGGCAGCATTGTCAGTGCCAGTATGCCTCTGGGCCTGAGTCACTGTTGCTCTTCACCCACTCGCTGAGGCTGCCTGGTTCCCGGTCTAGCTTTGACTCCAGCAGGATCCTAGAAAGAATTTCTGCCCCACCATCAGGTAGAAGCTAGGACTAGTCAGGTAGCCATAGAGCTGGCTATTGGGGAAGGAGTAGTGGGGGTCTCTCATGCTGTGTTGTAGGGGAATGGCTTTCAAAGAAGTGGAGGAGGCATCTCTGTTAGAGAGATGATTTGCAGTTAGTGTGGAGCACAAGGGGAGGCGGGGGGCCAGCCGTGGTGATGGTAGAGCCTGGAGATGATAGACTAAGTTGCACCCAGTTCACCAGCCCCTGCTGCTGAGGTGACCCCTGCATGGCTCACTGCTGACAAACCTGTCTTGGAACAGCAGGGTTGTGGACATGAGACAGAGCTTTAGAGGTCAGGAAGTCTTGCTCCCAGCCCCACAAGGCACCATCTGTGTGAGTCAACCTTCCTGAGTCTCATTTCCTCATCTGTAAAATAGGGATAACAGTAAGTCCCAGAGGTGTGACCATCTGCTGTGCCACTAAGCCAGCCTTTCACCCCAGTCACACCCACTCCCCAGCCCACATAGGCAAGAGATGCACCAGGGGTCACAGCCTTTGCAGCAGGCAAGTCAGGGCACAGTGCACACCCCCTACTGCCACCAGGTTTCTGCCACTCAGGAAGTCCAGGGCAGCCTCAGCCTGAGATGGCGAACTCAACTTTAGGCTTCCCTGGGCTTGACCCTGAAGGAGAGTGACAAAGGTAGCCATACTCTCTGCCCCTACAAGGTTCCAGCCAGCTGACCCATTGGCCCTGTGCTCTCTGCTAAGAACAGTTCCGGTGCTTGACTGGAAGTTAAAGGAGCTCCAGGGCCACAGCATAGGGCCAAGGAATTAACAGTCACAGGATTCAGACACTCAGACCGAGGTTGGAATGCTGTTTCTGCCACCTCCTAGCTGGGTCACTTTAGCCACGTCCTGCTGGTGCCCTTTTCTGATGTCTAAAATAAGCCGGCCAGGCATGGTGGCTCACACCTATAATCCCAGCACTTTGGGAGGCTAAGGCGGGAGAATCACTTGAGGCCAGGAGTTCAAGACCAGCCTGGACAACATAGTAAGACCCTGTCGCTACAAAAAATATGTATACAAAAATTAGCCAGGCCTAGTGGTACATGCCTATAGTCCCAGCTACTCAAGAGGCTGAGGCAGGAGGATTGTTTGAGCCCAGGAGGTGGAGGTTACAGTGAGCTAGAATTGCACCACTGCACCCCAGCCTGGGCAACAGAGTATCTAGAGACTATGTCTCTAAAAAAAATAAAAAATAAAATGAGAAGCCTCTCAGGGCTGTAGAAAGGATTAAGTAAGCCCTAATGTTGTATGCAAAGTATCTGGCATATGATAGATCCTCAACAAACTTGGTTTTCTTCCACTTTTTGCTGCTGCCTGGACAACTTGTTGCAATGCCAGCTGCTTCCCTATGGCAGGCTGTACCCTGTACCCAGTGCTCAATGGACTTGCCAGGCCCCTCGCCTGGCCCCCAGGCCTAGAACCTGACACTTGTTTGATGCTCAGGCCCCCTGCCTGGATCTCCCTGCCCAGGCATGCCTGACCTGGGGGCAGGACACACTGGGCACAAAGCTGGAAATCCAAGACCCCAGACCACTCACTTTGTCCTTTGGACAGGCTGTTTCATTTTTTTTCTATGCCTCAGCTGGAAAATTGGGCACCCCACTACCCATTCTATCACTATCATGAATGCACAGCCATGAACAAAGATGCCCTTTAGAAACCAGTGTAGTTCCAACGGGGTTCCAAGAGCCTGGGCTCTGGAGCCATTCTGCCTAGGTTTGAGTCCTTACTACTTCCTGGCTGTGTGACTGAAGGTAAGTCCAATCCCCTCCTCCATTTTTCTCATCTGAACACTAGGGGCGATTGTAGTACTGCTCTCATCTCTGGTTATGATGATATACTGGCAATGCACATAAAACATTTGGAATGGAGCCTAGTGCTACAGATGAATGTTTGTGTCCTCCCCAAATTCACATGTTCCAATCCTAACCCCCAACTTGATGGTATTAGGAGGTTGGATGTTTGGGAGGTGATTAGATCATGAGAGTAGAACCCTCATGAATGTGATTAGTAACCTTATAAAAGAGTCAACAGAGCTCCCTCACCCCTGTGCCATGTGAGAACACAGTGAGAAGATGGCCCTCTGTCAACCAGGAAGCAGACCCTCAGCACACACCAAATCTGCTGCAACCTTGATCTTGGATCTTCCAGCCTCTAGAACTGTGAGGAATAAATTTCTGTTGTATAGAAGCCACCCAGGCTATGATATTTTTGTTATAGTAGTGTGAACAGACTAAGACAAATGTCAAGGAGCTTGGCTGAACTGTGTTTGTGTTCTAGTGTTTTGTGGCAGGTAGAACTTGAGAGTGATGAAACAAGATGTTTAGCTAAGGACATTTCTATGCAATATATTGAAAGTGTGGCTTGGCTTCTCCTAATAACATGTGAGAAAAGAGAAATGACTTAAATATGGAATGGTGAAGTAAAAAGGAAGCAGAACTTAAAGATTTGGAAAATCCTCAGCCTATTCATATTGCAAAAAATGAGAACACTACAGGTGTAGCGTAAACAAATGACTGTTTGCTAAGGAGATCAGAGTAGAGCAACAATCCAACCTGGGCTCTGCAATCCACTGCTGGCCATGAGCTTGGGAGCAGGCCCTGCTTCTGCAGCAGGATGAGTGTGGTCTACATCAAAGTAAAGGGAGGCGCTGATCATTGAGCAGCTACTATGGTCAGGCTCTGCCTATGTACAGTATCCCTGCCAGGTGGGGTGGGTCATCCCCATTTTACAGATGAGGAAACTGAGACTCAGAAAGATTAAGTCAGTAAGAGACCATGTTAGAATTCAGACCAGAGCTAGGAGGCTCCAAAGCCTGTCTTTCCTCTTCACCCTGCTGCCTTAAAAGATTGAGAAGGGCACTTCCAGTTTACATGGTTTGTGGATCTGAGGACGCCCAGAGCACATGCTGGGTAGACAGGGTAAGGAGGGGGAGAAGCAGAGTCAGGATGAACTTGTCCGGTGTGAGGGACAGGGGCCACCCAGCCTGCCCTCAGTGCTTCTATGGTGGCACTGATGGGTCACTGGTCATCAATACCCAAGGCTGCAGATGTTATAGGCACTTGAAACATAAGGTTCATGAAGGCAAGAGCAAGATTTACAGAGCATGTGATACAGGCAGAGAGCTTCACCATCTGGATCTCAGGTGCCACATGCCTCAAGCCTGTCCAACGTGCCAAGGAACCATGGGTGGGTCCACCTTCACAGACACGGAGAAGAGTAAAGTATGAAGTCCTAGGATAACCATGCCTTCTGTTCCCAACTTAAAACATATGCCTAGAGCTGGTGGGGCCCTGAGGCCACCAAGTCCAACCTCTGCCCCTCAGCAAGACCATACTTGGGCTACTGTAAACCAGCTGGCACCAGGCCTGTGCTGACCAGCAGTTTCTAACAGATTTAAGTTCTGGAGGCCCAAGGAGATTGAACGTCCTCAGTGCTGTTCTTCTTATTTGTTTATTTATTTATTATATATACTTTAAGAGATGGAGTCTTGCTATGTTGCTGAGGTTGGAGTGCAGTGGCTGTTCGGAAGTGCAATCATAGCTCACTGCAACCTCCAACTCCTAGGCTCAAGTGATCCTCCCACCTCAGCCTCCCAAGTAGCTGGGACTACAGGCATGTGACACTGTGCCCAGCTTTTTAAAAAAATGAAATATAACTATATTTTCCAAAACAAAATATTGGTGAGAAAAGTGCCATTGTTTTGCAGTTTTTAATGTAATTTTTTATTGATACATAATAGAGGTATATATTTTCGGGGTACATATGATAATTTAATACACTGATATCATTTGTAAAGATCAAATCAGGGCAATTGGGATAGCCATCACCTTAAATATTTGTCTTTTCTTTATACTAGAAACATCTAAATTATTTTATTATTTATTTTTTAATTTTTAATAGAGACAGGGTCTCTCTATGTTGCCCAGGCTGGTCTCGAACTCCTGAGCTCAAACGATCTACTCACCTCAGCCTTCCAAAGTGCTGGGATTACAGGCGTGAGTCATCGCGCTTGGCCCGAATGATTCTCTTCTAGCTATTTTGAAATGTATGATAGATTATTGTAAAGTGTAGTGAATACTGATCCATCAAGCACTAGGTCTTACTGATTGCTGTTCCGATTCTGGAAAAAGCCCCCACGTTCCTAGCCCACTTCCCATGCACTCACTCCAGGGTGAAGGATGTGAGGTCCTCTTCCCAGCACTTTCACCCAACGGCCTCCATCACTACTGCACTAGCCCGCCCCACTCCTTGGAGTTTAACCAGGGCAGAATGTTCTAATGGCTCTAGACTTCTGATGTCCTTGCTACTTCCTTCTAAGAGTCTTATGTGGGTCTTAATCTGGGGCCTCTGGGTGGAAAGAGGGATTCATGGAACCCCTGAGATCATATGCAGAAGTTTGTGTGCTTTGGGAGAGGGGCTATAGCTTACATCAGATAGTCAAAGAGGTCTGCATTCCAAGGTTTCCGAGCCCCTGGGTGCCAAGCTACAGTGACCCGTCCTGTTTAATGATGTTCCTGGACAGAGCAATGGACAGAGCACAGTGCTTAAGAGCAGGGACTTAGAAGCCAGACTGCCTGATTTTGAACCCCGACTCTATGTCTTATTAGTCAGTGATCTTGGACAGGTTTCTTAACCTCTCAGTGTCTCTGTTTCCTTATCTGTAAAAGGGATTGACAGTGTGTCTATCCTCATGGGATTGTTGTGAAGATTAAATGATTTAATCCATATAAAGCTCTCCATCCAGGCTAAATGATTACTTCTCCTCCCATCGCCCTTGGAGTTTGGCAGGGCAGAGGTTATCCTGACCACTTTTTCAATGAGGAAGAACGACAGAAATAATAGCCCAGTTCCAGAGCTCTGCCTGCAAGTGCAGCAGGTCCTGCTGTTTCATGAAATCATTGCAAAGAGGAAGTCTGCACACTGCTCTCAGAGGCAGGAGGATTCCTTTTAGAGAGTTGGGGAATAAACCAGATCTATCGACAGTTTCAGTCCTGGTTAAGTAGTGCGAACCAGTCATCGGTCACAGGATGCAAGAGGTGGCTTTAGGCGTGAGTCAGGAGCCACACACCTGAACTGGCCTGTTAGCATCTTCACGGTGAACTTCTTGAAGTCCCTCTGTCTAATCAGATTTCCAGAGAAATAGAGGAACTACTGCTTATTGAGCACTATGAACCGGGCAAGTGAATGCATAATCTTACTTAATTCATTCAGTCACTAGGTGGAAGGATTATTATCCCCATTTTATATGTACCAAAACTAAGACTCACATAGCTGCTAAGTGGCAGAACTGAGATTCAAACCCAGGTCTGCCTGACTCCAAGACTCAAGTGCCTGATGGTCACAATAGCAGCAGTCCTCATTAGAATCACCTGGAGCACTTGGTAAATGCAGATTGCTGTATCCACTCCCAGAGTCCCTGATTCCATAGGTCTGGTGTGGGACCTGAGAATTTGTAGTTCCAACAAGTTCCCAGGTGGTGCTGAGGCTGCTGGTCTGAGAACCCCACGAGGAGAACCACTGTGCTAAACCAAAGAGTGATGAGGGGTTGTCATCAGCTCACACCTGGCCCGGGGAGAGAAAGTGAGGGCTTCATCTGCTGCTGTTCCAGTTGAGGCCTCAGGAACCGGAAAGTCTTTAATGAAGCTAATGCATTGTGGACACTCACTCAACCTTCCTTGAAAATGATCGCAGATTCAGGGCAGGGCCTTTGCATTTTAAGTGCCAAGCTCATCTTCTTCACCACGCCCCAAGGTTGGCGCCTGGTGGCTTTACTCCTAACTTGTGTCTTTCCCACCTGCTCCCTTCAGCTGAGGCCTAACACCATCAATATTGAGGAGGGAGGAGGGACAGGGGCGGGGGCGAGACAGTGAGGCTGAGGGGCAAGTCTCAAGGCATGCGTGCGACGACAGGCTGGAAGGCGCTGTGATCTCACCCCCTCGCAGGCATGCCTGTAACTGGGGAGCAGTGGGTGAGGGGTGCGGGGCTGCCTCCTACCAGGGCGTAGTCACACCTCCTATCTGTTCTCTGGAATTCATTAGCTGCTGAGGTGATGTTAACTGTTTTTCATTTTCTGAGTCTTTGCTGAGACTCAAAAAGGGGAAATGAGCCATTACCAACCAGCAACACTTTTTGAAACAGAAACTGAATTGACTGCATTTTCTAATAATGTTGTGTGAATTACGAATGCAGAACTCTGGCCTTGTCTTTCAGAAGACAGATGTCTGTGGCTTGCTTTCTGCTTATAAAGCTCTGGGAGAAAGGAATAGGACGGGTCAAATGTCAAAGTGTGCTGGCCCTGGCCTGTTGTGAGGATGTCGGGAAATTTCCCTTTCCTTGCTTTCTGCTGCTCAAGAACCTCAGGCTCTGCCCTGTTGGGTAAGGAACAGCCACCTCGATTCTTGAAATAGGGGGGTCAGGACACAGGGCTTGGAATCAGAGAACTCTGAACCTCAGTATCCTCATCCGTAAAATGGAGATATTAATCCTGCATGCCTCGACATTCTGATCCTGTCAGAGTGCCTTGTGAACTGCAAAAAGCGTATCAGATATTAGCTCTTATTATTATCCTGCCCTTAGATCCATTTGCACCCCATCCTATGGGACAAGGAGTCTGTAGGACCAAAGGGACATGATAACCAGGAGCTCACAGCCCTCTTCCCTTCTGCCATGCTCTGGGTACGTGGGACACTTGAATCCCTTGCCTAAATGGGCTTGAACCTATAAGGAAGGGCTGGGAAGGCCTTTTCCCAGACCCATGGCCCCAAGGGCAGACTGCTAAGGGCACACCTGGGTGCAAGGAATGGCTGTTTGCAAGGGGTGCAGAGTTGGGACTTATAGGTTGGGATATCTACATTTGTCCACAGGAGACCCTTCTAGATGTGGGACTGAGCAGAATTCTGAGAAGTCAGAGAATTCTAGATTCCAACCTGACCTTCCAGGTTGTTATAAAGGTATATATGTGTCAAGGTAGAAGGGAGAACATATTTTAAGTTTAGTCATTGATGTGTAACTTACATATGAAAACACCTGGTATAGGGCCTCCATTTGTATTATTGTCCTGGGCCCATTTTCATTACTAGAAGTTTGAATTTACTTCCTTTGAGCCAGGCAGACCTCTTGCTTTCCTCATTATTTGTACCTCTCTTCCTATTTCCCTCTCCTCTGTCTTCCTAAATATGCATAGCTGAGCCTTATTAGGATATATAGCCAGGATTGGTAGAGATTTAGGGGGCTCCCTTTCCTCTCTCCCTTTAACCATTTCCCACCCCCTCAGGACATGCGTGACAGATGATAGGCAGGGGCCAAGGGTCCGCTCTGGTCAATGGCTGGCCACCTTTTTACCTCTTAAGAGGTTTCAAGATAATGATATCTGTGTAACTTCATGGTAAGAAGATAGAGCTCCATTCTGCTCCCGCCATGGTAACCCTAAGGTAAGCCAAGAGGCTCCATGTTGGGGTGTGTGTGTGTGTGTTGTGGGAAGCAGGCCTGAGAAGCCTAGATTTTTGGGCAGAGAACTACAAGAAGAGTAATGTTGCCTGCCCCTGTCCCCATCTCCATCCTGGAAGGGTGCAGGTCCTCAGCTGGCAGCGGGAGAAAGGCAGCTGGTGAAAGGCAGCAGCCAGCGACTTCACCACTTTGAGTTGGGCCCCTTCTGGTGTAGAACCTGGATCCCCTAACCTCCTTGGCTTGCCGCTAGCGTGTCATTATCCACGTTTTGCTCCATGTAAAACCCTCTTCCAACATCCCCTTCCTACTCAGACACTGTTTGACAGTGCAGAGACTGGTCCAGAAATGGGGTCGCTTGCCTCTGTGAGTCAAGCCTCTCCTGCTCCAGAAAGTAAGATGAGAATAGCTGCTCCCCGCTTGCTTCTTGGGGTCCTGGGAGGATGCAGCAGTAGTAGAACAGCTTTTGGTACATATCAAATCCTGCTGAACAGCTCATCTCACCTATGCCTGAGATGGCGATAATGCAGAGGAGGAATAGCGCAGGTGGGAGTACAGAAGTAGCAGGCTTGTGAGAGAGCTTTGTGAACTGCAAAAACCCTATCAGATATTAGCTCTTGTTATTATCCTGCTCTTAGATCCATTTGCACCCCATCCCACCTGCCCCACCGACCCTAAGAGAATCAGAGCAAATGCTTGTTATTAGACATGAGCACTGAAGGCTCCAAGGACTACTGCGGCCACCGTTTCTCCACATGTGGAAAGAGTGAAGTGCTGGTACTGTGCTGGGTGACTTTAGGTGCTACCAAGCAGAGTATTAAACACAGAACTGCAGCACGTCCAAGTTCTCCCCTTTTCAATACGTTCAATCCCGATTACCCAAAGGAGAAACTTGCAGTTTAGTGCTTGAATTCTTCAACACCTCACTAAAACTCAACAGTCTCCCTTTTTAACAAAGAGATCAAGGTTTTGCCCACTAGAATTGAAAACAATATTTTAATTTTCATCTCTTTATGTGGTTTCTTACTTTCTATTTATGCCAGGTGATAGTGGTTTTCCATTAAAGTAATGACATACAGATTTTAAAAGTAAATATAAGTAAATCAACTAAAAAAATCAATTTAAGAAGCACTTTAAAAAAAATACAGGTGGTACTCAGACGTGACTAATATTATTCATTTCATAGGCAAGGAAATGGAGAATCAGGCAGGAATCCCCAAACCCCAGAGTGGTATAAGCTGACATTTAGGAAGAACACAGACGGCTGTCTCCCTTGAAAGCCAAACAGATACTCATGGGCCAGGTAAGTTCTCCCTTTCACATTTAGGACCCCCATTAACAAGAGTCTGCCTTTTGTGGTTGGTGTTTTCGCCATTTTCATTTTAGCCAAGAAAAATAAGAACTTCTGGGGCCACGGATTGATCCCTTTAAATTGAGGACAGAAAGCTGGCCATTTTTCAGAAGCAAAGAGCGTCAGTAGTGGTGTTAGGTATAACTAGAAGAGGGGGAAGAAGGGGCAAAAATAGAGGTGGGGCAAAGTGTAAACAGGAAATAGAAGACACAAAGCCAAACCAGCTTGAACATTTTTAAGGACTTGAAACTCCAGGGAGTGGTGGAAACAAACTCCAGATTGTTCCTGTCCTAAGTAAACACAGCAATGTGTCTCTTACAAAGCTCTGACCACAGCCACTCTTTGATACTGATAGAACTATTGCTTATTGAAACTACTATGATGATTTGCCCACTAACCTCCACTGGGCCCTCAGTAGCTGCCAGGCACCTGGCTAAGACTGAACATCCTCTTGTCAATCCTCACAGGAAGACTTGAAGTGAAAATTGCAGGCTCTGGACTTGACTAGCCTGGGTTGGAAATCTGGCCCTGTAGAGCTGTGTGTCAGAGCAAATCAAATTCTTCCCTGAGCCTACTTGCTCATTCATTATACCCATTCTACTAAATGCGTGTAATAACTATTATACCTCTTAGATTTCAACATTAGACCATTTATCAGGGGTAGGAAGTAAGCAACCAATAACAATGTCACTTATTATTCACTGTTGGTATTATCAGTACCAGAAGGGCAAAGAAGCTTCTGAAGTTTGTCAACCTTAAATAATAAGATATAGAAAATATGACTAGCTATAGAGTTTATTCAAGCCCAAAGCTTGAGGGTGGCCACCCACGAGCATAGATTCAAGTTTCCCTGAATGTACATGCTGAGTAGCAGCAATTAGAAGTGGGTTTTTGTTTCTGTGTTTTTTTTGTTTTGTTTTGAGATGGAGTCTCCCTTCGTTGCCCAGACTGGAATGCAGTGGTGTGATCTCAGCTTATTGCAAACTCCACCTCCTGGATTCAGGAGATTCTCCTGCCTCTGCCTCTGCCTCAGCCTCCCGAGTAGCTGGGATTACAGGCACCTGCCACCACGCCCGGCTAATTTTTATATTTTTAGTAGAGGCGAGGTTTCACCATGTTGCCCAGGCTGGTCTCGAACTCCTGACCTCAAGACCTCACCCTCCCAAAGTACTGGGATTACAGGCGTGAGCCACCGCGCCCGGCCCTGTCTTTTCTCAAGGTCACTTGGCCCAGTGTCACAGAGCTGAACCAAGATGGTTAGCTGAGGGATAGGTCCCGGAGTGCTCAGATCTCCGGGCCTCAAGGCCCAGGCTGGGGTGGCACGGCAGGGGCTGATGGGGAGGTGCCCAGGCCGCCGGCGGATGCTCCCGGAAGATGCTCTAAGCTGCCGCTCCGGGTATCCCCTGGGCTGAGGCTACCTGGAGACGCCCACGGCAGTGACACACCAAGCGGGGTATGGCGAATCGTCAGGTCCGCAAAACCACCCAGTTCAGCAACTCACGGCTATGCCGAGCCCGCCGCGCTCAGCTCGGCCAGAAACAGCTCCTAGAGCCAGGGACTGGACCGCCCCCGCTGGCCTCTGGCAGGCAAACAGCCACCGGCCACGAAACAGATGGTCGCGAGAGGCTTCCGGGAGCCGCGGGGCAGGCCGGGAGCCGGGCCGCACAGCCAATGCCCGCGCGGGGGCCGTCGGTAGTTACCCGGCAACGAGGTGGACGCCCAGTAAAGGGAGCGGAGCCAGTAGGGCTGGAAGAGCTGGCAAGAAAGCCCTAGGGAGAGGCGACCTGCCAATTCTGGAAGCGGCTTTTTGTTTTGTCCCCAGATCACTCATTCCTACCTGGTCTTGGAGGAAGATCGTCAAGGCAAATGATAAAAAACAGAAATAAACCAGGGGAACAAATAATGATAAAAAAGATACTCATATTTGTTGAGCACTTACTGTCGGCCTGGCTCTTAGCAAGGATTACTTAATTTGATCATCTGATTTTGTAGGGAAAGTATGGTTACTGTCCCAAGTTGTAAATGAGAAAATAGGAGTTTAGACAGATTAAGCATCTTGGCCAAACTACCTCAAACTAGGGAGTGTCAGAGCTGGAATTTGAACTTGGGTGGGCATGAACTCAGGTGGCTTGTGTTCTTAATGAGTCAACCCGTGGACACTCATTTCAGTTCAGCAAACCTAAATCTGTGTTCCTACTAGGCCATGCAGGGCCAATCCAGGTTTTATGGGGTCTGAAGCTTAGACAATGTGGGCGGGGGGGGGTCCTCTTTTGGAAAAAAGAATAAAAAATTACAAATATAAAGTTAGGTACAAAAATGAACTTAGAATGTAAAAAGAAATCATAACAAAATATTTTTGCTAATTTTACAAAAATATACGACCATATGAATGCATAGCTAGGGACTCAACGAAGCCGTCTTTGACCCTTAGCTTCCCTTGAAATCCTTCATTCAGATGTCAAACTACCTTGCAAGCTTCTCTGCGGTTCTCCTCCCACCCTGTCTCCCAGCCAAAGGACCTGAGACCCTAGCAACAGGCTTAATAGGGCTTTTCTGGCCATAGGAGCGATTTTGGCCTGAGTCAACTTGAGTGCCAGAGGGTGAATGCCCTCAGAAGCAGCTCCCAAATACTGATGAACAGGGAGTTGGTGGATAAATTCCCTAGCTTCCTCATCCCTCAAGTGAGATCATGCTGAGACACTTCGTGGTTCTTAGGGTGTAGTCCCAAACCAGCAGCAAACTGTACCACTTGAGAACTTGTTAGAAATGCAAATTCTTAGCCTACTACTACCTTGTACCTACTGAATCTAAAATTCTAGGGGCTGGGGCCCAGTCATTGGTGTTTTAACAAGCCCTCCTAGTGAGTCTGTGCTGAAGTTTGAGAACGACTGTTCTGCTAGGCTGTTCCCCAGAGCTCCCTTATGGGCTTGAGCTCCTGTTGTCTACAATGGTAACCTGCTTGATAACACATCTTTTTTTGGTCTCCCTCCCTTTCTTGTCTCACTTCCTCCTTCTTCAGCTGGAGCTTCCTGAAGTCACTTCTAATAAACGACTTGCACTTTAATCCTTGTCTGGGATCAGCTTCTAGAGAAACACCACCTTAGATGAGAACAACTAGGGGAGGTGTCATTGCCCAGTGAGGAGGAGGAGGATGGCTGGCTTCAGGGAGGACCAAATGCTCTGCTAAATGCTTTGCTCTCATTGTCTGCTTCACCCTCACAATGCCTCAGTTGAGAGGGAGATGTTGCCCCCCAACGGGGAAACTAGGGTTTGGAGGATTTAAGTGGCTTGCCCAAGAATTTGAATCCAGGTCTGAGTCCAAAAGGTGAGCTCCTTACCAGTGAGGGCAGAGGGCCAGCCCATGTTTTGCTCTCTTGTCATTCCTCCTCTTCTCAGAGCAGGCAAGCGTTAAATGAAAATTGTAGGAGACCATTGTTTTGGACTAAGTTTCTGAATTAGGCCCCAGCAGACCAGGCTAAAAATCCAAAGGGAGACACCCATGCTAAAGTTCCATGTCACTAAACCCAAACTAAGTAGTTACCTGAAAAGAGGTAACAGCCAATGTCCCAAACAGGCCAGTTCAAATCTCAATGGTCACGAGAGTGAATCCCCTCTGCTTTATTCCTTATATGAAAGAAGTAGCGTTGAGTAACCTGATGCTAATGAATCAGTTGTTTTTCTATCATTCTGTCTCCCTGTCCCCACCTCATGAGGGAAGTGGCTCTGAAGCAACTAATAAGCTCTTTGTTCTTCTCTTCTGTTTCCTTCAGCCCTCTCTGTCTATAAAACCAACTCCCTCTGCTCAGCTTATCAGAACACTTATTCTATTTTATGGAATGAAGTGTTGCCAGATTCTATAATTGCAATAAAGCCATTTGAGATCTTTAAGCTAAATTTCTTATCATTTTGTCTTTTGATACAGGGATCCAGTTTTGTTGTGAGGAGTGCTATAGGCTGGACACTTTGGAAAAATCCCGAATGCACTTTGTGGACACTGCTGGCTTGAAATAGTGGGGCGCACTGGCCTGAGAGCTCCCTGGCTCCCAGTGCCTAAGGTCCTTTACCCCATACTCCCTCAAGGTCCATCCCTATACCCTCCAGCCCACAGCATGTGACCAAGCATGTGCCCCTTAACCTGGAGCTGGAACCCTTCCTTTCACAGATACCTGGAAATTGAGCCAGATCTGCATCCGAGGGACACTAGAAGGGATGGGGAGGAGCGCTTACCCCTGAACTCTGTTCTGTCTCATGTTTGGAGGCCCAAGGTCATTTGGTTATTCAGATTTCCAGCAAACTATAGCTCTCACTCCCTTCCCGCATGCCCTCACCCCACGGCTTTTACACTTAAGAGGAATGGCCCTGCCTTCTCTGGGCCCACAGCTCCTGTGGCTTGAGGTTCCAGCCGTCTTGTTAACAATTTTTCTCCCTGCGATGTAGGAATGATGGCTGTGTTAACAGGTCGGGGGGCGGTTGGGGAGACACTAACAAGATGATAAACCTTGGTATTTGGCTCTGCTGCTGACTTTGAGCGAGTCCTTTTTTACCTCTCAGAGCCTCATTTTTCTCATCTGTAAAGTGGGGAGTCCTGCTCCCCTCCCCTGAGGTTGTTCTAATGAGGCCGTTCTCATAGTAGGTAAATAATGTACACACACAACATGGGCATGCACAGCGATGGGTGCAGGTTGCAATTGGGACTTCCCTCTGTTCCCTCCATCACAATTGATGAGGGACTTTGGGGCTGATCTTGACTTCTCCAGGATCCTGGTCTCCCAGTAGGTTGCTAGTGATGCTCAAAAGGTAGGGGTCTCTCCCCAGGACACTGCCAGCCTGCCCTTCTGGGAGGAAGGAGACAGAAAGGGTTACTTTGGCAATCACTAGGCTTAAGGATGCCCCAATGCTTCACCCTGTCCCAAACCGACCCCCTACTCCCACCCCCAAGTCTAAAGTGGGTCCCTCTACAATAATCTCTCATCACGCCATTCATTCTTCCTTTGTGGCACTTATTATAAGTGCTAATTATTTATCAATATTTGTTTTTTTAAACAAAACTTTATTATGAAAAGTTTCCAACATTTACCAGAAAAACCCAAAACAGAACAGTATCACAGACTCCACATACCTATCACCCAGCTTCAACAATGATCAACTCGAGGTCAATCTTGTTTTATCTCTACCCCTACTCACTCCTGCCTCCTAGTATTAATTTGAGGCAACATATTTGTAAATGTTTTGGTAGGTATTGCTAAAAATAAGGGCTCTTGTATAAAACATAACCACAAATACATGTCATTATACATTTATCCAAACCCACAGAATGTACAACACCAAGAGTGAACCCTAATGTGAGCTATGGACTTGGGGTGATGATGATGTGTCAATGCAGGCTCACTACTGTATCAAATGCTCTGCTCTGCTGGGGGATGTTGATACTGTGGCAGGCTGTGCACAACATGGGGGCAGTCTCTGTACCATCTTCTCAATTTTCCTGTGAACTTAAAACTACTCTAAAAAAGTTAAGTCTTAAAAAATAAAATCAAAAGAGCAAAGCTCCTGTTATTAAATCTAAAAAATGAACAATAATTCTTTGGTATGTGATTATTGTTAAATGTGTATCTCCCTCCACTGGGTTGGGAGCCTCATGAGAGCTTGCGTGAGGCCTACTAGGTCCTTGGTGAGTAATTGTTGGATGGATGGATGGATGGGTGGATGAATGGATGGAAGGATGGATGGATGGAGAAAAGGCAAAGGGAGCTGGGAGCCCACTTTGCTTTCCATGGATGCTGTCTGATCCCTTCAACACTGGGGTGTGATCACTGCCTTGCAGGTCCACAAACTGTCTCATCCTCTCGGATGTGAGCACCACCATGGAGCTGAAAACCTTTCTCAGTTTTTTTCGCTCCTAACCTGCCTTCCACAGAATCAGGCAAGTAGTCGCTAATCCTCTCCTGTTGGCTGCAGCCTGCTCCCACTGTGCAGCTAATTCCACCTTCCAACTTAATCATCATGCTTAGCACTTTCAATAAGGGCTTTTCATCTTCAGAGCACTGCTCAGCCATTAGCTGATTACTGTAATCTGTCCAACTCCCAAGACGTCAACCAGCATGGCAATGAGAGGCTTCCCTTATTCTCTTGGAGACTCAGTTTCCTCATCTGTAAAACTGGGTTAATATACCTAACTGGCATGGTCGGTGTAGGGTTTCAGTAAAATGAAGTCCAGAAAGTGTCTGGCACTGTCCTTTGACACCTAACAAGCCCTCAGTAATTGTTTATTATCTGTTTCCTGTATGGTGCAGAGGTTAACTCTCATTGGAGAGCCCAGAAAAATCTGGATTTGAATCCAGCTTCCTCCGCTTAAAGTTACATTTCCTGAGCCTCAGTTTTCTCATCTCTAAAATGGGGGTGATGGCACTGCCTCAGTTGGCTGAAAGATCAAATGATGTGACATATGTGTGTGATGTGCTGGGCACAATGTGAGTCACCTAGGAAGTCCTTCCTGGAAGGAAATGGAGGCAGGGAAGGAGAAGGAGGCTGTAGTGCTCCTTGGGAAGGTGCCAGATAATTCTTTTCTCCTTTGTCCCTCAAGATGTTTGAGGGGAAGAAAGATCCCTATTGTACTCACCATTACAACCCCAGCCAACTACCCCCTTGCCCAGCTGTGTGCTCAAAAAAATAAGTAAAGGAATTCGGTGTGCTATGGGTGGAACTACATCTCAACAGGACTGGAGAGTTTATAGAAGACTTCCAGATTTTTCTTTCTCTCACAACCAGAGAAAGTAAACAGACCAGGGATTATCCCCACATATTACAGACGAGGAAACTGAGGCTCAGAGAGAATAAACACAAGGCCTGCAAACGTTAAGAGCTAGAGCCACCCCATCCCAATTTGGATGCATCAGGAGACGTGTCTAAGCTTTGCCCTCCAGAGGAGCTAGGCCTCTGTCTCAGCTGGAGTTACAGGTCTTCTTGAGACCTTCTAAAGCTACAAGGATTCTGCCTGCTAGCCCTTCCTCTCACCCTACCTGGTATGGGGCTGTATCCCAGTGCACCTGTTTTTAGTTACTGAGAATTTCAACATCAGGGCAGCCATGAACAGCTGCTGTGGTTGTAACTGTGCAACTCTAGCAGAGGGATCTCATTCATCATAACAGCAATGAATCAGCAAAGAAGTTAAGTCCTCACCATAAAGCTGGGGGTGGCTCTAGGAGGTGATAGAGGGCCCTCTCTATACACTGACTGGGCCTGGGTTAGCAGCCCTGTTCCAGCAACCAGGGCTCCTGGCATTCCCTGAATAGGCAGGGTCCGGCATCAGAGTGGCAGCATCAGGAGGCTGATCTCCACCCTTCCTAGGGAGAAGCGTAGGAAGGACTTGGGAAGTGAACCCTAAGTTTCAAAATGTGAGGGAGTTAAGGAAAGGGAGCAAGACTCTGAGCTGGGTACTTCACGTGAGTTATTACATATACTGTATCATATGTAAGCAATAATTTAATCTGATAATAAGACTCTTTGGGGCTGGGTGCAGTGGCTCACACCTGTAATCCCAACATTTTGGGAGGCTGAGGTGAGTGAATCATTTGAGGTCAGGAGTTCAAGAGCAGCCCGGCCAAAGTGGTGAAACCCTGTCTCTACTAAAAATACAAAAATTAGCCAGGCAGTAGTGGCGCACGCCTGTAATCCCAGCTACTCGGGAGGCTGAGGCAGGAGAATCATTTGAGCCTGTGAGGCGGAGGTTGCAGTGAGCTGAGATCATGCCACTGGACTCCAGTCTAGGCGACAGAGTGAGATGCTGTCTCACAAAAAAAAAAAAAAAAAGGACTCTTTGGATAGGCACCATCAACCCACTTTACAGATGAATTAAATGGGGCACACAAAAGTTAATTAAGTTGCCCAAAGGGTGACACAGCAAGGAAGTGGCACAGGTGGGATTCAAATTCAAGCCTACCTGACTCTAGGCCCCACAATGTTGCCTCTAGTTGTTACCTGCATTTTATAAGGAAGGCAGCCAAGGCCCAGAAATGGGCATTGATTTTCCCAGAGTCACACAGCCAGCTAGTGGCTGGGCAGGGACTGAAACCAAGAGTCCAGACTTCCAGTTCCAAAATGAGCCCATAAAAGTACCTGGCCCATAGGAAATCTTCCAGTCGTATTTGTTTTTTCATTTTTGTTTTAGAGACAGGCTATCACTCTGTTGCCCAGACTGAAGTGCAGCGACACAAACATGGCTTACTGCAGCCTTGACCTCCTGGGTCAAGTGATCCTCCTGCCTTGGCCTCCCAAAGTGCTGGAACTACAGGCATGAGCCACTGCACCCAGCCATCCATTAATATTTGTGATAGAAACAAGGCAAGGGAGAATCCCTGGATGGCTGAGGATAGGGGAGCAGCGGGGAGGAGCAGATGGTAAAGAACAGGCCTTGCTGGAGACCACCAACCTGCTGCTTTTTTCTAGGAGTTGCCCTTTAGCCTTCCCTCCAAAGTAGGGCTTGGGGAGGTGACCCAGAGCTGGGAGGGGTGAGAGGTGTCGTGCAGCACTCGGCCTGCAGGTGGCGCCCCGCACTGCAGTTCTGTACTCCCCCAGGGAATGGGAGCCTGCAGGGGATTTTCCTGTGGCTGGGCGGGGTGGGGCCAGGGCAGTGGGTCTCTCACCAGCGTTTTCAGGATGCCCCTAGACAACAGCTCCCCTCTTACCCTGGCCGCCTATGCCTGGCTGTGGCTGTGGCAGCAGAGGGCTGACAGGGCCCAGATGGGAACTCACACCTCAACTCCTTCCTCCCTGGTCATGCCCTCTGCAGGGTGAGAAACCTCAGAAGGACTTGAGGTCATCCAGCTGCTTGACCTTGGCCACTTTACTGAGCCTCTTGAATGCCTACTTTCTTCATCTGTAGAGCAGAAGTGGGTTTTATTTCCAGGGTACTGGGAGGATCAGATGGAACATTTATAAAATGCCTGGCCCAGGCTGGGCATGGTGGCTCACACCTGTAATCCCAACACTCTGGGAGGCTGAGGTGGGCGGATCACGAGGTCAGGAGTTCAAGACCAGCCTGGCCAACACGGTGAAACTCTGTCTCTACTAAAAATATAAAAATTAGGGCCGGGTGCGGTGGCTTGCGCCTGTAATCCCAGCACTTTGGGAGGCCGAGGTGGGTGGATCACCTGAGGTCGGGAGTTCGAGATCAGCCTGGCCAGCATGGAGAAACCCGTCTCCACTAAAAATACAAAAATTAGCTAGGTGTAGTGGCACATGCTTGTAATCCCAGCTACTCGGGAGGCTGAGGCAGGAGAATCGCTTGAACCTGAGAGGTGGAGGTTGCAGTGAGCCAAGATCGCACCATTGCACTCCAGCCTGGGCAACAAGAGTGAAACTCCGTCTCAAAAAGAAAAAAAAAAAAAATGCCTGGCCCATTGCAGGCACTCAGCAGACGGGAACTGTCAGGATTATTCCCATGGACAGTGGCTGCCTGTCCTGATGTCACATCTGCCTGGCAGCTATCTCTTCTTAGTCTTTCCCACCTCACAATGGCAATCCATCACACCATGCCTTACCAGTCACCACCAAGCTCTGTTATCCATGCCCTACAGACCTGGTACTGCCTGGAAGACAATATAGAAGAGCAGTTAAGTGGAAGGCCCCAGTTCTCACCGTCTGTGTGCAAAACCTTGCCTCTGCGCCTTCCTGTGTGGCCTCGGTCAAGCGGCTCCCATGTTGCAGATTCTTAGTGCTCAACACTACATAGCACAGGCTCCTGGAAGCTAGGTTAGAGCCATGTGACTCACTAGCTCTGGCCAGGGAAATGGAGGAACAGGAGTGACGTGGGCATGTGTCACTCTAGGCCAAGGCAGGTAAGAGACTGTGGATTCCTCTACCCTTTCTTGCCCTGCCACAGTGACCTGTGTGTGGCCAAAGGGCCTTGTGTTTCCATGGTAAAGCTCTAAGATAGAAGCACCCTAGATCCCCCAAGCCAGTCTCGGAGGAAAGCCACCCCACCAGCATCGTGTTGTATATGAGCAAGAAGTAAACTTTTATTGCCACTGAGGCTTCAGGGTTTGTTTACACCGCAGTGTAAACTCGGTTAATTTTACGGATGCAGCCTCCCTGTGCCTCAATTTTCTCATCAGTGAAAATGGGGATAATAATAGCACTACTGTCATAGAGTTGTTGTGAGGGTTAAGTGAGATCGTGGCTGCAACCCTCTTAAGATGTAAAAATCTTAGTTTTTATCATTCTATGGGAAGATACAGAACAGTATGAAATGATCCTACATGCTCAGAGCAAGCGGAGCCCTGGGAACTTGAACTCACATTTCATGTTTAGATGAGGACACCAAGGCTTGGGGCAGAGGAGGGGATGCCTTGTTGAAGGTCATGCAGGCAAATGGTGGGAGAGTCAGGGCTGAATCCTGACTTTCTG
Source organism: Pan troglodytes (assembly GCF_028858775.2). Lineage (NCBI taxonomy): Eukaryota > Metazoa > Chordata > Mammalia > Primates > Hominidae > Pan > Pan troglodytes. The sequence continues at coordinate 83,603,279 of NC_072406.2, forward strand.
AACCCTGTCCAATGTATTTTCAGACACATTTTGGTCCCTGCCTTCTGGGAGCTCATGATCTAATTGGAAACAAGACAGACATACTGTGGAAAGATCATTCAAGATTCCATGCTATACCCAGATGCGAGAGTCATCCAGACAGTGAGGGTTCTGAGGGCCAGAGGAGGACCTGGGGGGTCTGGGAAGTGGGCAGAAAAGGCTTCTGGGAGCTGATGGGATTTGAAGAACAGGTTTCAGCAGAGAGGAGGAGTGGGCAGAGGGCAATGGTGGGGGAGACGACAGTATAATCCCAGGCCAGGAGAAAGGGAGGTCAAGGAGCAGAGTAGTCCATAGAACAGATAGATCAAAGCATGGTATGTTTAACCAGTTTGAGGGACAAGTAGATTTCTTCCCCTTTTTGACCCCTATTATAAAGAGCACTGCACTAAACACCCCTCTATGTATCTGTGTATTTTGTCAGCTGAGATAGAGGTTTTCTAGAGAAGAGAGGTTGGGTTGAACCTGGAAAGGTATGGTGGTCTGATTTGCAGGAATGGTGTTGTAGGGTTTGGAAGGCTTTTGAATGTGAGTAATACAGAGATGGTTTGACTTAATTTTTCAGGCCAAGACCTCCCAGTTTCAATCATTTGCTTACTATATTTACCAATTTTGGCCTATTCATGTGACAACTATACTGTTAAGTGACCCAATTTAAATTTTAATCCCTCACTTTTAAACTCATACATTTATTTTAAAAGACTTTTTATCACCATCATATAATTTTGTTTGTTTGTTTTTTAGACAAAGTCTCGCTCTGTCGCCCAGGCTGGAGTGCATTGGTGAGATCTTGGCTCACTGCAAGCTCTGCCTCCTGGGTTCACACCCTTCTCCCCCCTCTGCCTCCTGAGTAGCTGGGACTACAGGCGCCTGCCACCACACCTGGCTAATTTTTTTTTGTATTTTTAGTAGAGATGGGGTTTCACCGTGTTAGCCAGGATGGTCTCGATCTCCTGACCTCGTGATCAGCCCGTCTCGGCCTCCCAGATTTTTTTAAAAAATAAAAACAATGCTACTTGCAATAAATACAAGATAACTATTAAAATAAATACAATGATAGCAAAACAGTATTATTAAATACAGCCATAATTGCCTGCCAGAGGCAGAGCGGAAGGCCTGATTCCTTCTGGTTCAAGGAAGAGGGATTATCAAGTGTTAAAAGACATAATAGCACAAATTGAGACTTTCTCCTTTGCTTGTTGGTATAGGCTAGGACAGAACTGACAGGGGAATAACTTTCTCACCATGTGATTCAAAGAGGTCACCTGAAGAAAGCTTGCATCTGGCAGAAAATGACTTGTAGACCACACCGAATGGGCATCCTGTCCTCTGAAGACTGTCACCAGAATGAGAGCAAGTTCTTTTGTGGGGTAGTTTGACAGCAGTAGGGCCCAGGGATGGAGGACTGGGCCAGATGATCAAAATCTGCCCCTCTTTTTGGTGGACATTAGGTTTTCTTGTGTGGGACTGATGGGTCGGGGTGGGGTGTGGGGGTTCAGAACAAAAGAGAACAGATTTTGCTTACTGTCCCTGACTATAGGTTGTGGAGACTCTAACTCTGGGTCTGCTTCCCAATAAAAGAAGAAAGTGATATCTGGACATAAAAAAAAAAAGACACTTTTCTGGGGGCATTACAAGGAGAATGGGAATTGCCTTCTCCCTGCACCATCATCTGCAGTCAGGGTGGGCTCCGTGGATGTGTGACCTGCGCTGTCACATAGAGCCCTGTGTTTGGAAGAGCTCAACACTCGGTTTAATGCTCGATTGTTGCCATCATTCCATGGGATACACACTGGCAGACAAAAAGGAGGCAGACCCTCTGGGGACCATTGTGGAAAGAGCTACAGGACATATCTTAAGAGAAAAAAAAAAGTTACAGGACAGTATGTGCAGTATGGCTGTATTTGTAAAAACAAAAAATTCTTAAAATTTTAAAAACAAACACACACACACTTCATTATTCCATTTTCCCTCAACTGGCTGGTTAGTGATACGTCCAATTACCACTCTTCTAGGGTTAGCCTGGAGATGGAGCAGACATCCTTGATTCATTCATGTTTACCAGACACTCCCATTTCTACTCATTTATTGGACAAGGCGAGGACCTCAGAGCATTCTAACTCCATTTACCCCCTTCCTGCTTATGTGCCATTGGATTGCATATTTTAATTCTCCCTATATATTTTAAACATTAGTTTTATTGTTTTATACAGCCAAGATTCATTTGTATTTACCCGTATTTCCCTTTCTATTGCTCTTGTTTCCTTTATGAATATCCAAGCTTCCATCTGGGACCACTTTCCTTCTGCCTAAAGCATACCCTTTTGTATTTATTTTTATATTTGAGCCATTCATATGGTTCAAAATTCAAAAGTACAGAAGTGTGTCATGATAGATATCTTTCTCTCCTACGCCTGCCCCCAGCCAAAAACTATACATTTCCATATGCACATAGAACATTCCTTGGAAGGAAATACACCAAATTGAGAACAGTGGTTTGTCTACGTGGTCTGAAATGTTCATGGTGATAATGTGTTCATGTCTCCCATATGCAAAGAAAGAGAAAGTCAGAGACAGGCAGCCAGGAGACCCAGTCTCTTCTGATTGACAGCCTCTCACTGTGTCCTGCTGTGCACGCAGTCATTCTGTTATACGTGGCCTCGTTTGATCTTGGCCACAGCCCTGTGGGACATGAGAGGCAGGGTTTCTCAATCCCAAGTCTCCCATTTTCATGAGCACCTACTATGCCGGGTGCCACTTCATAGTTACCACGTCACTCAGTCCTCACGACAGCTCTGCTAGTATTTTCGCCATTTTACAGATGAGCAAACTGAGGGAAACAAAAGTTAGGTAATCTGCCCAGGAGGCAGAGCCAGGGTTCAAACCAAATCCCAACAGTCCAACTCCAGAGCCATGTTATCACAAACCCCATTATACAGCTGAGGAAACTGAGACCCACAGAGGTTGAGCCCTAGGCTGAAAGTCACTAAGTCGGTAGTGGCAGAGCAAGAACTCACATCCATAACTTTTGGGGTTAAAATCCACAACCCTCCCCCTACCAATGTTTTTTTTTTCTGCACATTAGAATCATCTGAGGAGCTTTCAGAATGCCATGTTCAGATGTTAAGACCAAAAAAATCGGAATCACTGATTCTATTTTTGTGCCCCCCTCATCTTCCAGGAGTTTCTGAAGTGTAGCCAGGGTGAGAACCACTGTCCTTGCCCACAGGAGAAAGGGCTCAGAGTCAGGCTCTTTGGATTTCATTGGATCTGGACTTTGCCTCTCATTAGCTCTGTGACTTTGGGCACACTGTTTTAACAGTTCTGTGCTGCCTCAGTTTTCTCACCTGTCAGTTTGGATAACTGTAGTGTCTTCTTCACATGAGGATTGAATGAGACCATCCGTACAAAGACTTGGAACAGCAGCTAGCACAAGATGAGCTTTAAATAAATCTTACCCTTATTATAGTTGTTATAGTTATTATTATTTTTGCTGTGTGCCTTTGCATAGAACCTGTCCCCCTCTGGGCCTCACTCAGGTCCTCTATGTGTGAGCACACTGTGGGGTTTGGACTGCAGGGTCTGGAACAGTGTCTTCCAGCTCTAATGCGCCTTTGTCGCGATCAGCTGGCTGGGTCTCAGGCCTTCTCCACTTGCTCTCATATTTGTGGAAGCTTGCCCTTTCTCGTGAATGCAGAGGCGGCAACAGGCATGTGCTTGGAGAACCAGAGACCACTTCTGTGGGACGAGTCCAGCCTGTGGTTATGGTATTGATCTTCTCACAGCCAGGATGTGCTGGGCTGTGCAGAGTGGAATTGCCCACTGAGGGGTGGTGGCTGACAAGGTGCCAGCTGCCCCAGAGAGAGGCAGAGGGCCCTGGACGGAGAGTGCCTTGGAGAGGCAGAGCGGGGGCCGAGGCAGAGCTGGGGCTCATGCCCACTTCCTACCAGTGCCCAGGGCACTTGGTGCCAGTCTTTGCCACCAAGTGCCATTCTGCACCAATGCATAATTCATGCCCCCATGTGCCAATCTGTGCCAGCTTTAATTAGCTTCTAACTTTTTGTCATTCATTTTGCTCTGAACACCTTATAAATAAATGATGGGCGAGGGGAGTGGCGAGCAGGGCAGGAATGTGAGGGAAGGACCGTCTTTTCTTCGGCCACAAAAGGGAGGGGTGAGCTTCCAAGGCTGGGCCCAGGGAACCTCATGCCCCCGGGGCTTTCCTGGGGGCCTCCACGCTGCAGAGGGGTGGCCTCGGCCCACATTGTCAGCCTTCCAGCCTGCTCCTCCACAAGCCAAGCCGGGCCGCCACAGCTGTGCCAGGCTCCGAGGGCTCACAAACTAAACTCGGGAGCACACATGTCTGGTTTATGGTGGCAGGCGCTGCCCCGGGAGAGGGCGCATAGGCTGGGGACGATGACGGCAGGAAGCAACAAACAGCTCTTTATCAGCTGTGGGGTGGGGGCATGAAAGGGGGAGCAGGAAGGGATGGGGAAGCTGCTATGGAGGAGCCCACAGGAGAGGCGTTTGTGTGCTTTAAAAATAATCATCGACCCTCATGGGGAGGAAAGACTCGTCTGTGAGGGCTGCCCTGTTTTTACAGTTTGTAAAGCACTTTAATGTGTGTTTTTCTCTTTTGATCTGAATGGCAGCCTTGAGAGGTGTTTCAGCACCTGGGAGTTATCATGCCCATTTATAGTTGAGGAACCTGATGCTTGGACCAGTAGGCTAAGACCCATGTGAACCGCAGCCTGGTGGAGCGAGCTTTGTGTTGCACCACCCTGCCTCTCTTGCATTCCCCAGGGGCAAGGCAGCAGGGGCAGAAAGCACCCCTGTGGAGGCTGGAAAGCCAAGGTGGAATGGAGTCCAATTCCAGGTGGTTCCAGGGTTTGGCATGTTAAAACAACAGATTTGGATTCCCTCTCTTCTTTGCATCCTCATTCTCTGAGAGTGCCAGGAAGCCAGCTGGTTATTTGGTGTGTGGGGATGCAAAGACATTGAAGGGGAGGTGCCCCTTCCTCCAAGATGTCAGCCCAGGTCACCCTGGGACAATGCACTGTCCCCTCTTCCTCCTGCAGCTGGTCATGCTTTCTACTGTGTATGTGCACCTCCAAGCCTAGCTCCTCCACCTCCAGCATTGCTTGCTGAAAAAAACCTGGGCTCCTCGTGGGGCCCCCAGCCCTTCATGGTCTAGCCCTTGCTGCCTCTGCACAGCACACTCCTTGCTTGGTCCAGCCCTATTGCCACACTACTTGAAGTCTGTAAACTGTGTGCTGCCCCTGTGACCTTGCACACACAGTCCCTGCTTCCTCAGATGTCCTTGCTGGTCTTACCTTGCCATGTACCCTTGTCTTTCAAGGCTCTATTTAAGTGGTCTCTCCAGTTTGGGGTCTTCCCTAATCTCCTTGGTTAGAGTGGATTGCACCCTGCTTGGGGTCCCCTCTGTCAATGCTGAATCTAGTCCCAGCCTGAAGGATGGCATCATCCTACTGCTTCCCAACTGTTTCTGTCTCTATCTCTCCAACTGGACTGTAGCTTCTCTGAGGACCAAAATGATGTCATTTGCTCTTTGTGTCCTCGGCACCCAGCCCACAGGCTGGCACACTGTGGGCCCTTCAGGAACATGTGTTAGGTAAATGAACAAACACACAGTCCCTGCCTTCGAGAATCTTAAAATCAAGTGTGCTGTGGACTAAACATGATCTTGAAGCCGCTGTACAGATGTGGCCGCTTCTGGAGATCCCTGGGCAAGATGCCCTGGATATGGAAGGAACTGTATATCACTTTTTTTTCTTTCTTTCTCTTTTCTTTTTAATTTTGGGAAAGGGGAGGTAGCATTTCTCTAACAATGCTGACTCTACGCTGCTCTACACTCCCTACTACAATCACCAGAGGAATCATCAGATGGTCTGTACCAGGCAGGGTTCTCATGGTCGCTAGCAACAGAAATGAACTCTGGCTACCTGATGCAAAAATTGAACTCACTAGTTAGTTAACAGGGGCAGATTCAACCAGAAGACTGGAGGACAGGCCCAGACAACAAATAGGAACAAAAGGAGGCTAGTGGCTAAGGATGCAGCTGAAAATACAACCCAGGTCAGGCTTCAGGAGTCCTGGAGTCAGGGCTAGGTGCTTTGCATAGCTTCAAAATGATTCTTGACTGTTTACAAACGTTACGGTCCTTCTCAAGGTTCAAAGTTGAGAGTGGAGCTTCTGACTGGCTTGCCTAGTCATGCACTGTGCCCTGCAGGCAGAAGGCAGGACAAATGAGGACCTCCCTTTTTAGCTTTTGCAATTAAAGCAGGGCCTGGTCTTACCCCTTACTTCATACAGTGGGGGTCCCCCAGTAGGAGTGGGGTTTGGATGATGCTGGGTCCTGGGAAGTTGGCATCTCTGTGGCTCTTCGTGGCTGTCCAAGCGCTTTCATATCCACCCCAGGAGGGAGGCTGGGCAGGCACCATTCTCTCATTTTCAGAAATGGAAACAAGGCACAGAGTGGTTCAGCGACTTGTCCAGGACCACATAAGGTGGCAAGGGGTGCTTCTTTATCACACTGGTGTACTTTCCTTGATGCCCCAGGGGCTTGGAGAGGAGGCAAATGTTTCCTGAGGGAAGGGCTCTAGGGAGAACTTCAAGAGCTGTTGTTGAAACAGCCCTGATACGGTTTCAGGAATGGAAATCCCAGAAAGACAGAAAGGTGAAAACTTAGGTGATTCATCTCCTGGAATGAAGAGATTAGAATTTCTGAGATGCTGGTTCAGAGGATAGAGGCTGGGTTCTTCCCCCCAGCTCTGAGCCTCCTGCAAACGCCATCTCCTGCCTTTGGCTGGTTCATGTGCAGAAGAGCAAGACTGCTGTTCACCTCCGGGATCCAGTAGCTCCCATGGCTGCCTGGGGAGAGTCCCTGTGCATGCCTCCAGGCTTCCGCACATGCTGCTCCTCCACCTGGAGCGCCCTTCTGCTTCTGCTGCCTGTGACCTCCTGGTCAATCTCGGCTCACTGCAGCCAGCTCTGATGTCCCCTTGTCCAGGCAGCCTTTCTGGACTCAAGATTTCATGACAATGAATCACCCCACTCTCCTTTGGGCCATTTGTCCACTTTGCCACACTTACCTTTCTAGGTTGTAACTGATTCATCTGCCCCTCTCTCCCACTGGGAGTGCCTTGAAGACAGGATGGATGTCACTCACATCTGTGTCCCCGGTGTGCAGTGCTGGCCTGTTCCCCTCAGGGCCATTCTCTCCTCCCCTCTGTGGTGCTGCTCTGCATCACAGCAGGCTGACCCCGCAAACTCCCAGGTCCGCTGTCTTCAGGTGGGAGACGAGAGGGCTGGGGAAAGAAGCCGGGATGTGTCTTCACAATCCACCGTCTCTGGCAGTAGCTGTGTTTCTGTGACTCGAGCCCACACCACACAGGCCCACTGTGGTCTCACCTTCCACCGTGTGCCCTGATCCTGGTCACTCTGCTTCCTCCCTTATCCCTCCAGTCTAGGGGTGGCACACTTTCTGCTGTTGCTGCACTCTGGGTCGCCTCGCCATCCAGTTAGAATTCTCAGCTCTTCCATTCCTTGTCTGTTACACACTCACGGTGGTTCTGTGGGCTGGCTGCATCCCAAATGACACCCCAGTTCCCAGCACGGTGCTTGGCGCAGTGTGTAACAGAAGGCTTGAGGGGTGGAGAACCTTGAAGAACACCTCTTCTCATGCTTTCATTTTACGAATGGGGAACACAAGGCCAAGAGAGGTCCAGTGTCCAGCCCGCTACCATCCAGCTAGAGGGTGATCTAGAACTCAGATCCCGCTCTCCGAACTCCTGGCTCCATCACCCTGTGTAAAAGCATAACCACCTAAGACATGTAGGACCATGACTCCAGTTCATTTGTCCAAGAGCCTACTTGGCATCTCTGTTCTGTGACTGCACAGGCCTCTCACACAACATGTCCCAAGGGAGCTCTTGCTCAGGTCTCCATAGTGGCCTCCTCAGAGGGCCCCATCACAGGAAACAGCATGCTGTCCATCTACCACCACAAGCCAGAAACCCAGAAGTCTCCTTGACCCTTTGCTCTATCTCACGTATAACCACTCCTTGTCCTCCTGGCCCTGTAGATTTTTACCTCCTGAAAGTCACTTCTCTCCACTTCTACCCACCCCCTCATTCCAGGCCTCTGTCACCAATCACCTAGACACTGCAGCAGCCTGAGGACATGTAAGCTTCACCAGGGCAAGGATTTGTTTGGCGCAAGCATGCGTGTCTGTGTGCATGTGTGTGTGCCTGTGTGTGTGTGCTTGTGTGTGTGTGTGCTTGTGTGTGTGTGTGTGTGTTGTTCATTGACATATCCAAAGTGTCTAAGTTCACAGGGGTTAACTAACGTTTTCTGTGAAGGGCCAGGCTGTAAATATTTTTTGTTTTTGCAGGCCATGCGGTCCCTCTTGAAATTCCTTATGTCTGTAGTTGTAGTGTGAAAGGAGACACAACTGAACAGGCCATGTCTGTGTGCCACTAAAACTTTCTTTACAAAAACATGTGATGAGGCAGATTTGACCTCTGGGTAGTGGTGTGCTCACCCCTGGTCTAGAAAATTTCTTGGCACATAGTATTTGACAAATAAATACTTTTAATTGAAGCAGTCTCTTCTCATCAACTGTTGCCTCCCAATCAATTCTCTCTCTTATTTTTTTTTTTAGATAGAGTCTTAGTGATCCTACTGCCTCAGCCTCCCAAAATGCTGCCATTATAGGCGTCAGCCACCATGCCCGGCCTCTGAAGCTTTCAGTCTTAGGATAAAGATCAACTCCTGATTAAGGCCAACACACCTGCACAGTCTGGCCCCCACTCCATTGTGGCTTTACAGTCACTGCCAAGGACTAGAGGGACCATTCAGTTACTCAGATCAGAGAGGGGGTGCTTAAAGCCAATAGATGGTGCAGGCTCACTCACCCTCCCAAGCTTCCCAGGAGCGTTTCCTCGTACGCTGGAGGCACGGAGCTCTCCCCACCCTTTCTGGACTTCCTGACATATGCCAGCTCCTTCCCAACTTTGCACAAGTTGATTGCGACTGCGGTCACCAAACCATTGTTCCTGGCCCAGCCGTTGCCTGTAGTGGGCACCTGGGGCCTTTGCACATGCTGTTTCTCCTGCCTAAAACTCCACTCTCTCTCCCTTGCTCATCCTTCAGCTCAGTCACCTCCTCCAGGAGGTCTTCCCTGATCCCCTAGGCCAGGCGCCATTAAAGCACTCTTCTTCCTAGCACTGATTCTGGCTGTAATTTTACCTGCTTATGTGTTTCATTGATGAATGTCTGGTTCCCCTACTAGAGAAGCTTCATGGGGCACAAAGACCAAGCCTGTTTTGTTCTCCATCCTATTCCTAGAAACTATTTCAGTTAGCTAGCACATAGCAGTGACTGTGAATGAATGAATGAATAATGAATGAGCTAATGGTAAGGAACTGGAGCTTTGGAACCAGATAGATTCTGGGTTCAATACCCGACTCCACCACAGGGGCAAGTCCCCAACCTCCTACAGCCTGTTTCTCACTGTAAAACTGGGATAATGGCAGGGCCCACTAGAAAGACTTTATTGAAGATAGAATGAGTTGAGGCCCAGAAAGTCTCAGCCCACAGCCTGGCTCCAGGCAGGTACTGTCAATGTACTGACTGGAACAGTGACAGCTCAGAAATCCTGTCATGTGAGAAATAGTTTTAAAAAATCAGAATGTTTAGCCCTGGGGAAGTAAAGATCAAAGGTAGGGGATAAACCTCTTCCATTACCTGCATATGGACGCTTCCTTGATCCAGCTGTCTCAGAAAGCCATAAAGTCTCTGTCCCTATAGGTGTGCAAAAAGGAGCCGGGAGACCATGACTCGGGCACTGCAGACGGAGCTCCCGCAGGGGTGAGGACGCCTAAGTGACCTCACGGGTCTCCTCCAACCCGGGGTCCTCCATTTCTAAGCACTTGGAGGCCTCTTGAGCTCTAGTGGGGGAGGAGGCGCAGATGGGAGCGCACGAGTCGGGTGGGCAAAGGCAGCTGGTTGGAGAGAGGCGTAGGCCAAGGGGCCCCAAGGACTAGAGGGACTGCTCAGCGACTCTGGGAGCAGAGAGGGGGCGCTTAAAGCCAACAGATGGCGCGGGCTCACCTAGGCCGAGCGCCCGCTCGCCCGCCCGGGCTTCCCGGGAGCGTTACCTTGCTCTGCCTGAGGCGCGGGGCGGACGCGACGCTGGGGGCCCCCATCCCCCTGCGCGCCCCTCTGCGGGACGGCTGGCGGCCTGGCGGGGCACTGCTCTGTCTCGCACCTGGGGCCTCTTCCGCGGGCTTCCTCCCTGCCCCTTTGGGGGATTCGTGGAGTTGCCACAGCAGCCGGTGCCATGACATCGGCAGAGGGCAGCTTCGCCAGCACTGAAATATTCATGCCCTGAGCGCCCGGCGGGGCTCGGCGCCGCTCCCGGGGGTCTGGGCGGGGCCAGGCGGGAGCTCGGGGGTCCTGGCGGCCTGAGGGTTGGGGGAGCGCCGAGCGCGGGAGGGCGGGCGGGCGGGGGCCGGGCGAGGCGGGAGGTGAGGGAGGGAGCTGCGGGAGGCGGGGTCTGGACGGCGGGGGCCGAGGGGGGCGGGGGCCGAGCGGGGCGGGGGAAGCAAGGGAAAGTTGATCGCGGACTTGAGCGGCGGCGGCGGCTCGGGAGAGAGGGACGCGGGCTGCAGGCGCGATGCTTGGCCAGAGGACGCGTCCGACGGCGGCCGGACGCTGAGGCGGTCGGGGCTAGGCAGCCCGGCCCGGGCATGGAGCACGGGGTGGCAGAGCCTCTGGACGTTTGGGGCGCGCCCAGTCCGAGCCCCCGGCGCGCCTGAAGTTGCGAGCGGCGAGCGGCCCGCGGAGACCCAGGAGCTGCCGGCACGCCGCGGATGAGCCTTCGCGCCGGCGGGAAGACGCGGCGGTGGCCAGGGCCAGAGCAGGCGGCCCGCGGGGGCCTATCCGGCGGAGAGCAGAGCCCGAGGCGAGGCGCGGCGCCGCTGCACACACGCACACGGTACCCGGAGCCACGCACCGCCTCTTCCCTCCTCGCTTCCCTCTCCTTCCCCTCGCCGTTCACCCGCCGCGCGGCGGGAAAGTTGGTGGTGACCGCGGCTGCCGAACCACTTGTTCCCAGCGCGGCCATCGCCCGTGGCGGGCGCTCGCGGCATCCTTCGGTCCCAGGCCCCTGGCCCTAGCCCCGCGCCCCGCTCCGAGCTCCCCGACGCGCGGCAACTTTGATTCCTGGGAACTCGGAATTCCATTCGCGTTGGCCTTGGGAGGACAGGCATCCCATCCCCCATCCCCGGTCCTGGGACCGCGAACATTTGGGGGCTTTGCTCTCGGCGCTACGGAGAGGGTCCAGGTCTGGGGTGGAGAGATTTTCGAGAGTGGAGCGCGTTGGGATCCAATCCCCTCCCCTTCTGAGCCCTGGGTCCCCATCTGGACAGTGGGGATGGGGTGGGGCGCACCCCTACTGCGGGCTGGGCAGAGGCGCTGAGGGGAACTAAAGGCACGTAGTTCTCCCCTCCCCTCATCAGGTCCCTGTGCCCGCGGGAGACCCCAGGGGACTTACACATCCTCCCAAATTCGGTCCAGCTATGGGAAGACGCGCCCCTCGAGGAGCCGGGAGCCTTTTGCGGCTCTCGCTTCGCCTTCCTGGCCCTGGAACTGGTCCGCTACGAGCGGTGCTGGCTGCCCCCAGAAGCTGGCACCCGGGAGCACTGCCCCTCATCTCCACCGTAGGTCAGCCCAGGACTCGAGCAGAGCCCGCGTGTTCCAAGGCAGTGGCGGCGCCAGCCGGCGGGCACTCTGCCTGGCTTTCTCGGAGCGGGCACCTAGAGAGGCTGCCTCCGTGCTGTGAGCGGAGATCCGATGCCAGCCGCCGCCCCACTGCGACCCCAGCCCCAGCCCTAGTGCTGTCAGCGGTCCACTGGGAGGAAATTAGCCTTTCCTCGGTAGTAATACTCCCCCATCCTCCCTAGTAATTCAGAAAGCAGAGCCTTCTTTTTCTACGTCCTTTGCCCTCTCAGACCAGAGCTGGCATTGACATTGACCTCGCCTTCCAGCCCCTTGGGAAGTGCCCCAACCCTAATTTGGATTTTGAAATAAGCTAGAGAGACACAGGAGAGAGAGAGAGAGAGTGTGTGTGTGTGTGTGTGCGTGTGTGTGTGTTGGGTGGAGTCAGACCCTCACACAGGGAAGAATTAGGTTGTGGGGTGTGGGGTGGGGCGGGCTTTAAGAACCTAGTTGGGGCCAGTTGCATGGTGATGATGAGTCAGCCCACGATGGGGAGAGCTGGCTTGGAGTTAGTGCTTGGTTCGTGGTGCAGGGGTAGGCGCACTGCGGTCAGCACCTACAGGGGTGGGGGCACTAGATGTTACTCTGCCAAGGAGGAGCTGGGAAGGGGCCCCTTGCCTGGGGGAATAGCAAGGCTTGGTTCTGGCTGCCAGGGCTGGGGAGGGCAGGAAGGCAGAGTGTCTCGTGGTAGAGGGTGGGTGTCCCCCGTGAGCTGGGAAGGTGGCACACAGAAGCGACTGGTGTGAACCAGGAAGCTCTGCCTCGAGTGCTGGAGGACAGCAGTGAGGGGTGGGAGGCCCAGAGCTAGCATCCTGGCCCCGTCTGTGCTGGGCCCCCATATACTTCTCGGACTTGGCCTTCCTCACCTCTAAACAGCTGGGCTCCTCACATCTGCTTACCAAAGGGCTTGATTTGAGGGTTGTGACAGCAGATGGTCCTGGTTGCCTCTGGAATAGCTCCCCCACCCAACAAGCTACCTTACCTGCAGTTTCACCATTTGAGGTTCATTTATTTGAGCCAAGTATTTTAAAGCACACCTTCCTGAAGTGCTCATTTAAAATGCACATTCTTCTGGGAGGTGAAGGTGTAGCGGAACCTTGCTCCTCAGAGTGTGGCCTGTGGACATGCAGCATCGGCATCACCTGGGGACTTGTTAGAAATGCAGACTCTTGGGCCCCACCCCAGACCTTCTGAATCAGAATCTGCATTTGGTAAGATCCTTGGGTGACTCATGTGCTCAGTAAAGTTTGAGCTGTGGTCCACAGTGCCTTCTCTAAGAGGCATTGCATAGTTCCTTGGTGCAGAGTGTTGTATAGGGCAGTGGATAAGAACACAGAGATGAGAATGAGATTGAAACTCCTCTCTCTGGCCAGTTTTGCTAGGCTTGGATTAATAGTCCACCACTGGCTCCTTCGGGTTGTACCATGCTAATGCCACAAGAGTGTTTGTGTTTTAGGGTCTTTTAAATAGATTAGAATAACATCTCAGCTTTGTGTGCAGTCAAAACTGTACATGGAACTGGGTGCAGTGGTGAACTCCTATAGTCCCAGCTACTGGGGAGGCTGAGGCAACAGGATTGCTAGAGCCCAGGAGTTCAAGGCTGTAGTGTGCTAGGACCGTGCTTGTGAATAGCCACTGTACTCCAGGCTGGGCAATATAATGAGACCCTGTCTCTAAAAAAAAAAACCAACAAAAACCCCTGCACATGGGCCAGAAAGAGGTGAGTGGAGGGGGCAGGGTTTCCGGAAGCTGGGTGTACACACTCTGCCTCTAGGACGCCTGAGACGGAGACTAGATGCTGTCCCTCAAGCAGAAGGAATTGAGCAACTACTCTCCACCTCATCTGCCCCTCCCAGATGGGTGGATCAGCCAATTAATAACACCTCTCAGCGGCCCTAGGACTTATGCAGAGGGGAGGAGCATGAGAGCCAATTTGGAACAGCCTCCAGAGGGGAAGATACTGACCAAGCTCTCCCCTGACCCCAACCTGGACTGGACATCCCACTTCTACTGCCCTACGGTGGTTCGAGGCCTCTAGCTTCAAGATACAGGGATGATGCCGAGGCATGGTGGCAAGTTATACCCCTGGTCCTCTGGATGATGACCCTGAAGCCATCAAGGCTGGCCTGAGAGTAGGAGATTTGAAACACTGCTGGAGAGATTTGGATCAGAGGCCTGGTGTAGCCGATGGTGTCACAGGTGAAAGGTCATCGCATGGCTCAGGCATCCCACCCTGCCCAAAGAGGCTGTCCTTCCCCTAAGCTAGCCTCTTTGCCAGAGAGAGGGCAGCTCTACCAGGGGACAAGGTGATGAGGAGGAACTATGGGAGACACAGTCATGGGCCTTACAAAGAGCGAGCTAATGTGAAGACATTCAGACATCGA